>NW_025727481.1:0-278879 GCF_021461385.2 Schistocerca piceifrons | reverse complement strand
TCAGTTTAGCGTCGGATTCGAAAAAGTAGACTCACAGGAGAACGACATAAGGTGCCCGAGGCAGCAATAGACCCTTCGAGACAAGTCGGATGAATGGCGATGTATTGAAACTAGACGCAATTTGAGTGTTCCATCATAATTTGGAGGCGCTGAACGTGACAATTAACTATCAGTTTTTGTCGGATACGAAAATCTAGACTCACAGGAGACGGAGCACATGGAGCCCGAGGCAGCAACATCCCCTTGGAGACAAGGCGGCTGGAGGACGATGTATTGAATCTCGACGCAATTTGAGTGTTCCATCTTCGATAGGAGGCCTTGAACGTTACAATTAACTATCAGTTTTGCGTTGGATTCTAAAATCTAGACTCACACGAGAACGACCATAAGGTGCCCGAGGCAGCAATAGAGCCTTGGAGACAAGTCGGCTCGAGGACGATGAATTGAGTCTCGACGGAAATTTGTGTGTTCCATCGTCATTAGGAGGATCTAACGTTAGAAATTTTGCGTCTCATTCGAAAATTTAGACTCACAGGAGAACTACCATAAGGTGCGCGAGGCAGCAATAGACCCTTGGAGACAAGTCGGTTGAATGACGATGTATTGAATCTCGACGCAATTTGAGTGTGATTCGCCATTAGGGGGCGCTGAACGTTACAATTAACTATCAGTTTTGCGCCGGATACGAAAACCTAGACTCACAGGAGAACGACTATAAGGTGCCCGGGGCAGCAATTGACCCTTGGAGACAAGTCGGCTGAATGACGATGTATTGAATCTCGACGCAATTTGAGTGTTCCATCGTCATTACGAGGCGCTGAACGTTACAATTAACTATCAGCTTTGCGTCGGATACGAAAATCTAGACGCACAGGAGACGAATCATATGGTGACCGAGGGCAGCAATATCCCCTTGAAGACCACTCGACTGGAGGACGATGTATTGAAACTAGACGCAATTGAGTGTTCCATCGTCAATAGCAGGCCAATAACATTACAATTAAGGATGAGTTATGCGGTCGGATTCGAAAATCCACTCACATGAGACGGATCATAAGTTGCCCCGTGGCAGCAATATCCCCTTGTAGATAAGTCGGCTGGAGGACGATTTATTGAATCTCGACGCAATTTGAGTGTCCATCGTCATTAGGAGGCACTGAACTTTACAATTAACTATCTGTTATGCGTCGGATTCGAGAATTTAGACTCACAGGAGAACGACCATAAGGTGCCCGAGGCAGCAATAGTCCCCTTGGAGACAAGTCGGCTGGAGGTTGATGTATTGCATCTCGAACGCAATTTGAGTGTTCCATCGTCATTAGGAGGTAAGGAACGATACAATTAACTATCAGCTTTGCGTCGGATTCGAAAATCTAGACTCACAGGAGAACCACCATAAGGTGCCAGAGGGTGCAAGAGACTCTTGGAGACAAGTCGACTGAAGGACCGATGTATTGAATCTCGACGCAATTTGAGAGTTCCAAAGTCATTAGGAGGCACTGAACGGTACAATTAACTAGCAGTTTCGCGTCGGATTCGAAAATTTAGACTCACAGGAGATGGACCATATGGTGCCCAAGGCAGCAATATCCCTTGGAGGCAAGATGGCTGGAGTACATGTATTGAATCTCGACGCAATTTGAGTGTTCCATCTTCGATAGGAGGCCTTGAACGTTACAATTAACTATCAGTTTTGCGTTGGATTTCTAAAATCTGGACTCACACGAGAACGACCATAAGGTGCCCGAGGCAGCAATAGAGCCTTGGAGACAAATCGGCTCGAGGACGATGAATTGAGTCTCGACGGAATTTGTGTGTTCCATCGTCATTAGGAGGATCTTAACGTTAGAATTTTGCGTCTCATTCGAAAATTTAGACTCACAGGAGAACGACCATAAGGTGCGCGAGGCAGCAATAGACCCTTGGAGACAAGTCGTTGAATGACGATGTATTGAATCTCGACGCAATTTGAGTGTTGATTCGCCATTAGGAGGCGCTGAACGTTACAATTAACTATCAGTTTAGCGCCGGATACGAAACCTAGACTCACAGGAGAACGACCATAATGTGCCCGGGGCAGCAATTGACTCTTGGAGACAAGTCGGCTGAATGACGATGTATTGAATCTCGACGCAATTTGAGTGTTCCATCGTCATTACGAGGCGCTGAACGTTACAAATTAACTACCAGCTTTGCGTCGGATACGAAAATCTAGACGCACAGGAGAACCACCATAAGGTGCCAGAGGCAGCAAGAGACTCTTGGAGACAAGTCGACTGGAGGACGATATATTGAATTTGGACGCAATTTGAGTGTTCCAACGTCATTAGGAGGCACTGAACGTTACAATTAACTTGCAGTTTCGCGTCGGATTCGAAAATCTACACTCACAGGAGACGGACCATATGGTACCCAAAGCAGCAATCGTCATTATGAGACCCTGAACGTTACAATTAACTATCAGTTTTTCGTCTGATTCGCAAATTTAGACTCACTGGAGAACGACGATAAGGTACCCGAGGCAGCAATAGACCCTTGGAGACAAGTCGGCTGAATGACGATGTATTTAATCTCGACGCAATCTGAGTGTTCCATCGTCATTAGGAGGCGCGGAACATTACAATTAACTAGCAGTTTCGCGTCGGATCCGAAAATCTTGACTCACAGATACGGCCCATATGGTGCCCAAGGCAACAATATCCCCTTGGAGACAAGTCGGCTCGAGGACGATGTATTGAGACTCGACGCAATTTGAGTCTTCCATCGTCATTAGGATTAGAATTAACTATAAGCTTTGCGTCTCATTCGAAAATTTAGACTCACAGGAGAACGACCATAAGGTGCCCGAGGCAGCAATAGACCCCTGGAGACAAGTCGGCTGGAGGACGATGTATTGAATCTCGACGCAATTTGAGTGTTGATTCGCCATTAGGAGGCGCTGAACGTTACAATTAACTATCAGTTTTGCGTAGGATACGAAAATATAGACTCACAGGAGAACGACCATAAGGTGCCCGGGGCAGCTATTGCCTTTGGAGACAAGTCGGCTGAATGACGATGTATTTAATCTCGACGCAATCTGAGTGTTCCATCGTCATTAGGAGGCCATTAACATTACAATTAAGCATCAGTTATGCGTCGTATTCGAAAATCTAGACTCACAGGAGACGGATCATAAGTTGCCCGAGGCAGCAAAATCCCCTTGTAGATAAGTCGGCTGGAGGACGATGTATTGAATCTCGACGCAATTTGAGTGTTGCATCGTCATTAGGAGGCGCTGAACGTTACAATTAACTATCAGTTTTGGGTCGGATACGAAAATCTAGAGTCATAGGAGACGGACCATATGGTGCCCAAGGCAGCAATATGCACTTGGAGACAAGTCGGCTGGCGGACGATGTATTGAATCTCGACGTTATTTGAGTGTTCCATCGTCATTAGGAGGCGCTGAACGTTACAATTATCTATCAGTTTTGCGTCGGATTCGAAAATCTATGCTCTGAGGAGAACGACCATAAGGTGCTCGAGGCAGCAATAGACCCTTGGAGACAAGTCGGCTGGAGGTCGATATATTGCATCTCGACGCAATTTGAGTGTTCCATCGTCATTAGAGTCCCTGAACGTTACAATTAACTATCAGTTTTGCGTCGGTTTCGAAAACCTAGACTCACATGAGAACCACCATAAGGCGCCAGAGGCAGCAATAAACCCTTGGAGACAAGTCGGCTGAATGACGATGTATTGAATCTCGACAAAATTTTAGTGTTCCATTGTCATTAGGAGGCGCTGAACGTTACAATTAAACTATCAGCAATGCGTCGGATTCGATAATCTAGACTCACAGGAGAACGACCTTAAGGTGCCCGAGGCAGCATTAGACCCTTGGAGACTAGTCGGCTGGAGGACGATGTATTGAATCTCGACGCAATTTGAGTGTTCCATCGTCATTAGGAGGCACTGAACGTTACAATTAACTTGCAGTTTCGCGTCGGATTCGAAAATCTACACTCACAGGAGACGGACCATATGGTACCCAAAGCAGCAATCGTCATTATGAGACCCTGAACGTTACAATTAACTATCAGTTTTTCGTCTGATTCGCAAATTTAGACTCACTGGAGAACGACGATAAGGTACCCGAGGCAGCAATAGACCGTTGGAGACAAGTCGGCTGAATGACGATGTATTTAATCTCGACGCAATCTGAGTGTTCCATCGTCATTAGGAGGCGCGGAACATTACAATTAACTAGCAGTTTCGCGTCGGATCCGAAAATCTTGACTCACAGATACGGCCCATATGGTGCCCAAGGCAACAATATCCCCTTGGAGACAAGTCGGCTCGAGGACGATGTATTGAGACTCGACGCAATTTGAGTCTTCCATCGTCATTAGGATTAAATTTACTATAAGCTTTGCGTCTCATTCGAAAATTTAGACTCACAGGAGAACGACCATAAGGTGCCCGAGGCAGCAATAGACCCCTGGAGACAAGTCGGCTGGAGGACGATGTATTGAATCTCGACGCAATTTGAGTGTTGATTCGCCATTAGGAGGCGCTGAACGTTACAATTAACTATCAGTTTTGCGTAGGATACGAAAATCTAGACTCACAGGAGAACGACCATAAGGTGCCCGGGGCAGCTATTGCCTTTGGAGACAAGTCGGCTGAATGACGATGTATTTAATCTCGACGCAATCTGAGTGTTCCATCGTCATTAGGAGGCCATTAACATTACAATTAAGCATCAGTTATGCGTCGTATTCGAAAATCTAGACTCACAGGAGACGGATCATAAGTTGCCCGAGGCAGCAAAATCCCCTTGTAGATAAGTCGGCTGGAGGACGATGTATTGAATCTCGACGCAATTTGAGTGTTGCATCGTCATTAGGAGGCGCTGAACGTTACAATTAACTATCAGTTTTGGGTCGGATACGAAAATCTAGAGTCATAGGAGACGGACCATATGGTGCCCGAGGCAGCAATATGCACTTGGAGACAAGTCGGCTGGCGGACGATGTATTGAATCTCGACGTTATATGAGTGTTCCATCGTCATTAGGAGGCGCTGAACGTTACAATTATCTATCAGTTTTGCGTCGGATTCGAAAATCTATGCTCTGAGGAGAACGACCATAAGGTGCTCGAGGCAGCAATAGACCCTTGGAGACAAGTCGGCTGGAGGTCGATATATTGCATCTCGACGCAATTTGAGTGTTCCATCGTCATTAGAGTCCCTGAACGTTACAATTAACTATCAGTTTTGCGTCGGTTTCGAAAACCTAGACTCACAGGAGAACCACCATAAGGCGCCAGAGGCAGCAATAAACACTTGGAGACAAGTCGGCTGAATGACGATGTATTGAATCTCGACAAAATTTTAGTGTTCCATTGTCATTAGGAGGCGCTGAACGTTACAATTAACTATCAGCAATGCGTCGGATTCGATAATCTAGACTCACAGGAGAACGACCTTAAGGTGCCCGAGGCAGCATTAGACCCTTGGAGACTAGTCGGCTGGAGGACGATGTATTGAATCTCGACGCAATTTGAGTGTTCCATCGTCATTGGGAGGCACTGAACGTTACATTTAACTTGCAGTTTCGCGTCGGATTCGAAAATCTACACTCACAGGAGACGGACCATATGGTACCCAAGGCAGCAATCGTCATTATGAGACCCGGAACGTTACAATTAACTATCAGTTTTTCGTCTGATTCGCAAATTTAGACTCACTGGAGAACGACGATAAGGTACCCGAGGCAGCAGTAGACCCTTGGAGACAAGTCGGCTGAATGACGATGTATTTAATCTCGACGCAATCTGAGTGTTCCATCGTCATTAGGAGGCGCGGAACATTACAATTAACTAGCAGTTTCGCGTCGGATCCGAAAATCTTGACTCACAGATACGGCCCATATGGTGCCCAAGGCAACAATATCCCCTTGGAGACAAGTCGGCTCGAGGACGATGTATTGAGACTCGACGCAATTTGAGTCTTCCATCGTCATTAGGATTAGAATTAACTATAAGCTTTGCGTCTCATTCGAAAATTTAGACTCACAGGAGAACGACCATAAGGTGCCCGAGGCAGCAATAGACCCTTGGAGATAAGTCGGCTGGAGGACGATGTATTGAATCTCGACGCAATTTGAGTGTTGATTCGCCATTAGGAGGCGCTGAACGTTACAATTAACTATCAGTTTTGCGTCGGATACGAAAATCTAGACTCACAGGAGAACGACCATAAGGTGCCCGGGGCAGCTATTGACCTTTGGAGACAAGTCGGCTGAATGACGATGTATTTAATCTCGACGCAATCTGAGTGTTCCATCGTCATTAGGAGGCCATTAACATTACAATTAAGCATCAGTTATGCGTCGGATTCGAAAATCTAGACTCACAGGAGACGGATCATAAGTTGCCCGAGGCAGCAAAATCCCCTTGTAGATAAGTCGGCTGGAGGACGATGTATTGAATCTCGACGCAATTTGAGTGTTCCATCGTCATTAGGAGGCGCTGATCGTTACAATTAACAATCAGTTTAGCGTCGGATTCGAAAAAGTAGACTCACAGGAGAACGACCATAAGGTGCCCGAGGCAGCAATAGACCCTTCGAGACAAGTCGGCTGAATGGCGATGTATTGAAACTAGACGCAATTTGAGTGTTCCATCGTCATTAGGAGGCCATTAACGTTACAATTAAGTATCAGTTATGCGTCGGATTCTAAAAAGTAGACTCACAGGAGTACGACCATAAGGTAGCCGAGGCAGCAATAGAACCTTGGAGAGAAGTCGGCTGAATGACGATGTATTGAAACTAGACGCAATTTGAGTGTTCCGTCGTCATTAGGAGGCCATTAACATTACAATTAAGCATCAGTTATGCGTCGGATTCGAAAATGTAGACTCACAGGAGACGGATCATAAGTTGCCCGAGGCAGCAATATCCCCTTGTAGATAAGTCGGCTGGAGGACGATGTATTGAATCTCGACGCAATTTGAGTGTTGCATCGTCATTAGCAGGCCATGAACGTTAGAATTAACTATCAGATTTGCGTTGAATTCGAAAATCTAGACTCACAGGAGAACCACCATAAGGTGCCCGAGGCAGCAATAGCCTCTTGGAGGCAAGTCGGCTGAATAACGATGTTTTGAATCTCGGCGCAATATGAGTGTTCCAGCGTCATTAGCAGGCCCTGAACGTTACAATTAACTAGCAGTTTCGCGTCGGATCCGAAAATCTTGACTCACAGAAACGGCCCATATGGTGCCCAAGGCAGCAATATACCCATTGAGACAAGTCGGCTCGAGGACGATGTATTGAGTCTCGACGCAATTTGAGTGTTCCATCGTCATTAGGAGGCTCTTAACGTTAGAATTTTGCGTCTCATTCTAAAATTTAGACTAACAGGAGATCGACCATAAGGTGCCCGAGGCAGCAATAGACCCTTAAAGACAAGTCGGTTGAATGACGATGTATTGAATCTCGACGCAATTTGAGTGTTGATTCGCCATTAGGAGGCGCTGAACGTTACAATTAACTAACAGTTTTGCGTCGGATACGAAAACCTAGACTCACAGGAGAACGACCATATGGTGCCCGAGGCAGCAATAGACCCTTGGAGACAAGTCGGCTGGAGGTTGATGTATTGCATCTCGACGCAATTTGAGGTTTCCATCGTCATTAGGAGGTCAAGAATGATACAATTAACTATCAGCTTTGCGTCGGATTGAAAATCTAGACTCACAGGAGAACCACCATAAGGTGCCAGAGGCAGCAAGAGACTCTTGGAGACAAGTCGGCTGAAGGACGATGTATTGCATCTCGACGCAATTTGAGTCTTCCAACGTCATGAGGAGGGACTGAACGTTACAAGTAACGTGCAGTTTCGCGTCGGATTGGAGAATCTACACTCACAGGAGACGGACCATAAGGCGCCCGAGGCAGCAATAAACCCTTGGATACAAGTCGACTGAAGGACGATGTATTGAATCTGGACGCAATTTGAGAGTTCCAAAGTCATTAGGAGGCACTGAACGGTACAATTAACTATCAGTTTTGCGTTGGATTCTAAAATCTAGACTCACACGAGAACGACCATAAGGTGCCCGAGGCAGCAATAGACCCTTGGAGACAAGTCGGCTCGAGGACGATGTATTGAGTCTCGACGGAATTTGTGTGTTCCATCGTCATTAGGAGGATCTTAACGTTAGAATTTTGCGTCTCATTCGAAAATTTAGACTCACAGGAGAACGACCATAAGGTGCGCGAGGCAGCAATAGACCCTTGGAGACAAGTCGGTTGAATGACGATGTATTGAATCTCGACGCAATTTGAGTGTTGATTCGCCATTAGGAGGCGCTGAACGTTACAATTAACTATCAGTTTTGCGCCGGATACGAAAACCTAGACTCACAGGAGAACGACCATAAGGTGCCCGGGGCAGCAATTGACCCTTGGAGACAAGTCGGCTGAATGACGATGTATTGAATCTCGACGCAATTTGAGTGTTCCATCGTCATTACGAGGCGCTGAACGTTACAATTAACTATCAGCTTTGCGTCGGATACGAAAATCTAGACGCACAGGAGACGAATAATATGGTGACCGAGGCAGCAATATCCCCTTGAAGACCAGTCGACTGGAGGACGATGTATTGAAACTAGACGCAATTTGAGTGTTCCATCGTCAATAGGAGGCCAATAACATTACAATTAAGGATGAGTTATGCGTCGGATTCGAAAATCTACTCACATGAGACGGATCATAAGTTGCCCGTGGCAGCAATATCCCCTTGTAGATAAGTCGGCTGGAGGACGATTTATTGAATCTCGACGCAATTTGAGTGTTCCATCGTCATTAGGAGGCACTGAACTTTACAATTAACTATCTGTTATGCGTCGGATTCGAGAATTTAGACTCACAGGAGAACGACCATAAGGTGCCCGAGGCAGCAATAGTCCCTTGGAGACAAATCGGCTGGAGGTTGATGTATTGCATCTCGACGCAATTTGAGTGTTCCATCGTCATTAGGAGGTCAAGAACGATACAATTAACTATCAGCTTTGCGTCGGATTCGAAAATCTAGACTCACAGGAGAACCACCATAAGGTGCCAGAGGGAGCAAGAGACTCTTGGAGACAAGTCGGCTGAAGGACGATGTATTGCATCTCGACGCAATTTGAGTCTTCCAACGTCATTAGGAGGCACTGAACGTTACAATTAACTCGAAGTTTCGCGTCGGATTCGAAAATCTACACTCACAGGAGACGGACCATGTGGTACCCAAGGCAGCAGTATCCCCTTGGAGACAAGTCGGCTGAATGACGATGTATTGAAACTAGACGCAATTTGAGTGTTCCATCGTCATTAGGAGGCCGTTAACATTACAATTAAGCATGAGTTATGCGTCGGATTCGAAAATCTAGACTCACAGGAGACGGATCATTAGTTGCGCGAGGCAGCAATATCCCCTTGTAGATAAGTCGGCAGGAGGACGATGTATTGAATCTCGACGCAATTTGAGTGTTCCATCGTCATTATGAGGCGCTGAACGTTACAATCAACTATCAGTTATGCGTCGGATTCGGGAATTTAGACTCACAGGAGAACGACCATAAGGTGCCCGAGGCAGCAATAGACCCTTGGAGACAAGTCGGCTGGAGGTCGATATATTGCATCTCGACGCAATTTGAGTGTTCCATTGTCATTAGGAGGTCAAGAACGTTACAATTAACTGTCAGCTTTGCGTCGGATTCGAAAATCTAGACTCACAGGAGGACGACCATAAGGTGCCCGACGCAGCAGTAGACTCTTGGAGGCAAGTCAGCTGAAGGACGATGTATTGAATCTCGGCGCAATTTGAGTGTTCCAGCGTCATCAGCAGGCCCTGAACTTTACAATTAACTAGCAGTTTCGTGTCGGATCCGAAAATCTTGACTCACGGGCAGCAATATCCCCATGGAGACAAGTCGGCTCGAGGACGATGTATTGATACTCGACGCAATTTGAGTGTTCCATCGTCATTAGGAGGCTCTTAACGTTAGAATTAACTATAAACTTTGCGTCTCATTCGAAAATTTAGACTCACAGGAGAACGACCATAAGGTGTCCGAGGCAGCAATAGACCCTTGGAGATAAGTCGGCCGGAGGACGATGTAATGAATCTCGACGCAATTTGAGTGTTGATTCGCCATTAGGAGGCGCTGAACGTTACAATTAACTATCAGTTTTGCGTCGGATACGAAAATCTAGACTCACAGGAGAACGACCATAAGGTGCCCGGGGCAGCAATTGACCCTTGGAGACAAGTCGGCTGAATGACGATGTATTGAATCTCGACGCAATTTGAGTGTTCCATCGTCATTACGAGGCACTGAACGTTACAATTAACTATCAGTTTTGCGTCGGATACGAAAATCTAGACTCACAGGAGACGAAACATATGGTGACCGTTGCAGCAATATCCCCTTGGAGACAAGTCGGCTGGAGGACGATGTATTGATTCTGGACGTAATTTGAGTGTTCCATCGTCATTAGGAGGCCCCGAACGTTAAAATTAACAATCAGTTTAGCGTCGGATTCGAAAAAGTAGACTCACAGGAGAACGAGTATAAGGTGCCCGAGGCAGCAATAGACCCTTGGAGAGAAGTCGGCTGAATGACGATGTATTAAAACTAGACGCAATTTGAGTGTTCCATCGTCATTAGGAGGCCATTAACATTACAATTAAGCATCAGTTATGCGTCGGATTCGAAAATTTAGACTCACAGGAGACGGATCATAAGTTGCCCGAGGCAGCAATATCATCTTGTAGATAAGTCGGCTGGAGGACGATGTATTGAATCTCGACGCAATTTGAGTGTTGCATCGTCATTAGGAGGCGCTGAACGTTACAATTAACTATCAGTTTTGCGTCGGATTCCAAAATCTAGACTCTGAGGAGAACGACCATAAGGTGCGCGAGGCAGCAATAGACCCTTGGAGACAAGTCGGCTGGAGGTTGATGTATTTCATGTCGACGCAATTTGTGTGTTCCATCGTCATTAGGAGGTCATGAACGTTAGAATTAACTGTCAGCTTTGCGATGGATTCGAAAATCTAGACTCACAGGAGAACCACCATAAGGTGCCCGGGGCAGCTATTGACCTTTGGAGACAAGTCGGCTGAATGACGATGTATTTAATCTCGACGCAATCTGAGTGTTCCATCGTCATTAGGAGGCCATTAACATTACAATTAAGCATCAGTTATGCTTCGGATTCGAAAATCTAGACTCACAGGAGACGGATCATAAGTTGCCTGAGGAAGCAAATTCCCCTTGTAGATAAGTCGGCTGGAGGACGATGAATTGAATCTCGACGCAATTTGAGTGTTGCATCGTCGTTAGGAGGCGCTGAACGTTACAATTAACTACCAGTTTTGGGTCGGATACGAAAATCTAGAGTCATAGGAGACGGACCATATGGTGCCCGAGGCAGCAATATCCCCTTGGAGACAAGCCGGCTGGCGGACGATGTATTGAATCTCGACGTTATTTGAGTGTTCCATCGTCATTAGGAGGCGCTGAACGTTACAATTATCTATCAGTTTTGCGTCGGATTCGAAAATCTATGCTCTGAGGAGAACGACCATAAGGTGCTCGAGGCAGCAATAGACCCTTGGAGACAAGTCGGCTGGAGGTCGATATATTGCATCTCGACGCAATTTGAGTGTTCCATCGTCAATAGAGTCCCTGAACGTTACAATTAACTATCAGTTTTGCGTCGGTTTCGAAAACCTAGACTCACAGGAGAACCACCATAAGGCGCCAGAGGCAGCAATAAACCCTTGGAGACAAGTCGGCTGAATGACGATGCATTGAATCTCGACAAAATTTTAGTGTTCCATTATCATTAGGAGGCGCTGAACGTTACAATTAACTATCAGCAATGCGTCGGATTCGAAAATCTAGACTCACAGGAGAACAACCTTAAGGTGCCCGAGGCAGCATTAGATCCTTGGAGACTAGTCGGCTGGAGGACGATGTATTGAATCTCCACGCAATTTGAGTGTTCCATCGTCATTAGGAGGCGCTGATCGTTACAATTAACAATCAGTTTAGCGTCGGATTCGAAATAGTAGACTCACAGGAGAACGACCATAAGGTGCCCGAGGCAGCAATAGACCTTTCGAGACAAGTCGGCTGAATGGCGATGTATTGAAACTAGACGCAATTTGAGTGTTCCATCGTTAATAGGAGGCCATTAACGTTACAATTAAGTATCAGTTATGCGTCGGATTCGAAAATGTAGACTCACAGGACAACGACCATAAGGTGCCCGAGGCAGCAATAGACCCTTGGAGACAAGTCGGCTGAATGACGATGCATTGAATCTCGACAAAATTTTAGTGTTCCATTATCATTAGGAGGCGCTGAACGTTACAATTAACTATCAGCAATGCGTCGGATTCGAAAATCTAGACTCACAGGAGAACAACCTTAAGGTGCCCGAGGCAGCAATAGACCCTTGGAGACAAGTCGGCTGGAAGTCGATGTATTGCATCTCGACGCAATTTGAGTGTTCCATCGACATTAGGAGCTCAAGAACGTTACAATTAACTGTCAGCTTTGGGTCGGATTCGGAAATCTAGACTCACAGCAGAACCATTATAAGGTGCCAGAGGCAGCAAGAGACTCCTGGAGACAAGTCGGCTGAAGGACGATGAATTGCATCTCGACGCAATTTGAGTCTTCCAACGTCATTAGGAGGCACTGAACGTTACAATTAACTAGCAGTTTCGCGTCGGATCCGAAAATCTTGACTCACAGAAACGGCCCATATGGGGCCCAAGGCAGCAATATCCCCTTGGAGACAAGTCGGCGCGAGGACGATGTATTGAGACTCGACGCAATTTGAGTGTTCCATCGTCATTAGGAGGCTCTTAACGTTAGAATTAACTATAAGCTTTGCGTCTCATTCGAAAATTTAGACTCACAGGAGAACGACCATAAGGTGCCCGAGGCAGCAATAGAACCTTGGAGAGAAGTCGGCTGAATGACGATGTATTGAAACTAGACGCAATTTGAGTGTTCCGTCGTCATTAGGAGGCCATTAACATTACAATTAAGCATCAGTTATGCGTCGGATTCGAAAATGTAGACTCACAGGAGACGGATCATAAGTTGCCCGAGGCAACAATATCCCCTTGTAGATAAGTCGGCTGGAGGACGATGTATTGAATCTCGACGCAATTTGAGTGTTGCATCGTCATTAGGAGGCCATGAACGTTAGAATTAACTATCAGATTTGCGTTGGATTCGAAAATCTAGACTCACAGGAGAACCACCATAAGGTGCCCGAGGCAGCAATAGACTCTTGGAGGCAAGTCGGCTGAATAACGATGTTTTGAATCTCGGCGCAATATGAGTGTTCCAGCGTCATTAGCCGGCCCTGAACGTTACAATTAACTAGCAGTTTCGCGTCGGATCCGAAAATCTTGACTCACAGAAACGGCCCATATGGTGCCCAAGGCAGCAATATACCCTTGGAGACAAGTCGGCTCGAGGACGATGAATTGAGTCTCGACGCAATTTGAGTGTTCCATCGTCATTTGGAGGCTCTTAACGTTAGAATTTTGCGTCTCATTCGAAAATTTAGACTAACAGGAGAACGACCATAAGGTGCCCGAGGCAGCAATAGACCCTTAAAGACAAGTCGGTTGAATGACGATGTATTGAATCTCGACGCAATTTGAGTGTTGATTCGCCATTAGGAGGCGCTGAACGTTACAATTAACTATCAGTTTTGCGTCAGATACGAAAACCTAGACTCACAGGAGAACGACCATATGGTGCCCGAGGCAGCAATATCCCCTTGTAGATAAGTCGGCTGGAGGACGATGTATTGAATCTCGACGCAATTTGAGTGTTCCATTGTCATTAGGAGGCGAGAACGTTACAATTAACAATCAGTTTAGCGTCGAATTCGAAAAAGTAGACTCACAGGAGAACGACCATAAGGTGCCCGAGGCAACAATAGACCTTTCGAGACAAGTCGGCTGAATTGCGATGTATTGAAACTAGACGCAATTTGAGTGTTCCATTTTCATTAGGAGGCCATTAACATTACAATTAAGCATGAGTTATGCGTCGGATTCGAAAATCTAAACTCACAGGAGACGGATCATAAGTTGCCCGGGGCAGCAATATCCCTTTGTAGATAAGTCGGCAGGAGGACGATGTATTGAATCTCGACGCAGTTTGAGTGTTCCATCGTCATTAGGAGGAGCTGAACGTTACAATTAACTATCAGTTATGCGTCGGATTCGAGAATTTAGACTCACAGGAGAACGACCATAAGGTGCCCGAGGCAGCAAGAGACTCTTGGAGAAAAGTCGGCTGAAGTACGATGTATTGCATCTCGACGCAATTTGAGTGTTCCAACGTGATTAGGAGGCACTGAACATTACAAATAACTTGCATTTTCGCGTCGGATTCGGAAATCTACACTCACAGGAAACGGAACATATGGTACCCAAGGCAGCAATATCCCCTTGGAGACAAGTCGGCTCGAGGACGATGTATTGAGTCTCGACGCAATTTGAGTGTTCCATCGTCATTAGGAGGCTCTTAACGTTAGAATTAACTATAAGTTTTTCGTCTGAATCGAAAATTTAGACTCACAGGAGATCGACCATAAAGTGCCCGAGGCAGCAATAGACACTTGGAGACAAGTCGGCTGAATAACGATGTATTGAATCTCGACAAAATTTTAGTGCTCCATCGTCATTCGGAGGTGCTGAACCTTACAATTAACTATCAGCAATGCGTGGGATTCGAAAATCTAGACTCACAGGAGAACGACCTTAAGGTGCCTGAGGCAGCAATAGACCCTTGGAGACTAGTCGGCTGGAGGACTATGTATTGAATCTCGACGCAATTTGAGTGTTCCGTCGTCATTAGGAGGCGCTGAACGTTACAATTAGCTATCAGTTTTGCGTCGGATACGAAAATCTACACTCACAGGAGACGGACCTTATTGTGCCCGAGGCAGCAATATCCCCTTGGAGACAAGTCGGCTGAAGGACGGTCTATTGATTTTGGACGTAATTTGAGTGTTCCATCGTCATTAGGAGGCCCTGAACGTTACAATTAACAATCAGTTTAGCGTCGGATACAAAAAACTAGACTCACAGGAGAACGACCATAAGGTGCCCGAGGCAGCAATAGACCCTTGCGGACAAGTCGGCAGAATGACGATGTATTGAATCTAGACGCAATATGAGTGTTCCACCATCATTAGGAGGCCATTAACGTTAGGTTTAACTATCAGTTTTACGTCGGATTCGAAAATTTAGACTCACAGGAGACGGATCATAAGTTGCCCGAGGTAGCAATATCCCCTTGTAGATAAGTCGGCTGGAGGACGATGTATTGAATCTCGACGGAATTTGAGTGTTCCATTGTAATTAGGAGGCGCTGAACGTAACAATTAACTATCAGTTTTGCGTCGGATACGAAAATCTAGACTCACAGGAGACGGACCATATGGAGCCCGAGGCAGCAACATCCACTTGGAGACAAGGCGGCTGGAGGACGATGTATTGAATCTCGACGCAATTTGAGTGTTCCATCATCATTAGGAGGCCCTTAACGTTACAATTAACTATCAGTTTTTCGTCTGATTCGAAAATTTAGACTCATAGGAGAACCACCATAAGGTGCCCGAGGCAGCAATAGACTCTTGGAGGCAAGTCAGCTGAAGAACGATGTTTTGAATCTCGGCGCAATTTGAGTGTTCCAGCGTCATTAGCAGGCCCTGAACGTTACAATTAACTAGCAGTTTCGCGTCGGATCCGAAAATCTTGACTCACAGAAACGGCCCATATGGTGCCCAAGGCAGCAATATACCCTTGGAGACAAGTCGGCTCGAAGACGATGTATTGAGTCTCGACGCAATTTGAGTGTTCCATCGTCATTAGGAGGCTCTTAACGTTAGAATTTTGCGTCTCATTCGAAAATTTAGACTCACAGGAGAACGACCATAAGGTGCCCGAGGCAGCAATAGACCCTTGGAGACAAGTCGGTTGAAGGACGATGTATTGAATCTAGACGCAATTTGAGTGTTGATTCGCCATTAGGGGGCGCTGAACGTTACAATTAACTATCAGTTTTGCGTCGGATACGAAAATCTAGACTCACAGGAGAACGTCCATAAGGTGCCCGGGGCAGCAATTGACCTTTGGAGACAAGTCGGCTGAATGACGATGTATTGAATCTCGACGTAATTTGAGTGTTCCATCGTCATTAGGAGGCCCTGAGCTTTACAATTAACTATCAGTTTTGCGTCGGATTCGAAAATCTAGACTCTGAGGAGAACGACCATAAGGTGCCCGAGGCAGCAATAGACCCTTGGAGACAAGTCGGCTGGAGGTCGATATATTGCATCTCGACGCAATTTGAGTGTTCCATCGTCATTAGAGTCCCTGAACGTTACAATTAACTATCAGTTTAGCGTCGGTTTCGAAAACCTAGACTCACAGGAGAACCACCATAAGGCGCCCGAGGCAGCCATAAACCCTTGGAGACAAGTCGGCTGAATGACGATGTATTGAATCTCGACAAAATGTTAGTTTTCCATCGTCATTAGGAGGCGCTGAACGTTACAATTAACTATCAGCAATGCGTCGGATTCGAAAAAGTAGACTCACAGGAGAACGAAAATAAGGTGCCCGAGGCAGCAATAGACCCTTGTAGACAAGTCGGCTGGAGGTCGATATATATTGCATCTCGACGCAATTTGAGTGTTCCATCGTCATTGGGAGGCGCTTAACGTTACAATTAAGTATCAGTTTTGCGTCGGATACGAAAATCTAGAGTCACAGTAGTCGGACCATATGGTGCCCGAGGCAGCAATATCCCCTTGGACACAAGTCGGCTGGAGGTCGATGTATTGCATCTCGACGTAATTTGAGTGATCCATCGTCATTAGGAGGCCCTGAACGTTAAATTAACTATGAGTTTTGCGTCGGATTCTAAAATCTAGATTCACAGGAGAACGACCATAAGGTGCCCGAGGCAGCAATAGACTTTTGGAGACAAGTCGGCTGAATGACGATGTATTTAATCTCGACGCAATTTGAGTGTTCCATCGTCATTAGGAAGCGCTGAACATTACAATTAACTATCAGTTATGCGTCGGATTGGAAAATCTAGACTCACAGGAGAACGACCATAAGGTGCCCTAGGCAGCAATAGATCCTTGGAGACAAGTCGGCTGGAGGACGATGTATTGAATTTCGACGCAATTTGAGTGTTCCATCGTCATTAGTAGGCCCTGAAAGTTACCTTGCACCTACTAATTGACGATGAAACACAGAAATTGCATCCGTATTACATACAAGAGGTACAATGCCGACTTAAGTACAAGCGGACTGACACTCTCACTTTCTACGATTTGAACCACTCCTGTGAGTCCAGTTTTAGATTCCGATGTTTCACTTCAGGTTTACTGTATCCCTTGGACCTTCTTATTGACGATGACACACAGATAGTGCATCGGAATCAAATACAAAAGGCACAATGCCAACTTAAGTACAAGAAGACTGACTCCTCCTACCGTCTATGTTTTGAACCATTCCTGTGACACTAGTTATAGATTCCGATGCTTCATTTCAGGTTTACTGTATCCCTCTGACTATCTTTTTGACGATGAAACACAGAAATTGCATCGGAATTAAGTAGAAAAGGCGCAATGTACAAGAAGACTGATTCTTCTTACTGACTATATCTTGATCCATTCCTGTGACACTAGCTATAGATTCCGATGCTTCACTTCAGGTTCACTGTATCCCTTTTACCCTCATATTGACGATGAAACACAGAAACTACATCGGAATTTAATACAAAAAGCACAATGCCGACATAAGTAAAAGAAGACTGACTCTTCTTATTGTCTTTGTTTTGAACCATTCCTGTGACACTAATTATAGATTCCGATGCTTCACTTCAGGTTTACTGTATCCCTTGGACCTTCTTATTGACGATGAATCACAGAAATTGCAACGGAATTAAATACAAAAGTCTTAATGCCGACTTAAGTACAAGAAGACTGACTCTTCTTACTGACTATACCTTGATCCATTGCTGTGACAGTAGTCAAAGATTCCGATGTTTCACTTCAGGTTCACTGCATCCCTAGGACCTTCTTCTAGACGATGAAACACAGAAATTGCATCGGAACTAAATACAAATGGCACAATGCCGACTTAAGTACAAGAAGACTGTTTCTTCTTACTGACTATGATTTGAACTATTCCTGCGACACTAGTAGTAGATTCCGATGCTTCACTTCAGGTTTACTGTATCCCTTTTACCCTCTTATTGACGATGAAACACAGAAACTACATCGGAATTTAATACAAAAGGCACAATGCCGAATTAAGTACAAGAAGACTGACTCTTCTTACTGACTATGATTTGAACCATTCCTGTGACGCTAGTTATAGATTCCGATGCTGCACTTCAGGTTTACTGTATCCCATGGTCCTTCGTATTGACGACGAAACACAGAAACAGCATCGGAATTAAATAGAAAAGGCACAATGCCGACTGATGTACAAGAAGACTGTCTCTTCCTACTGTCTATGTTTTGAACCATTCCTGTGGCACTAGTTATGGATTCCGATGCTTCAATTCAGGTTTACTGTATCAATTGGACCTTCTTACTGACGATGAAACACAGAAATTGTATCGGAATTAAATACAAAAGGCACAATGCCGACTTAAGTACAAGTAGGCAGACTCTTCTTACTGACTATGATTTCAACCATTGCTGTGACACTAGTCGTAGATTCCGATGCTTCTCTTCAGGTTTACTGTATCCCCCTTACCTTCTTTTTGACGATGAAACACAGAAATTGCATCGGAATTAAATAGAAAAAGCACAATGTCGACTTAAGTACAAGAAGACTGACTCTTCTTACAGACTATATCTTGATCCTTTCCTGTGACACTAGTTATAGATTCCCATGCTTCACTTCAGGTTTACTGTATCCCATGGACCTACTTATTGACGATGAAACACAGAAATTGCATCGGAATTAAATAGAAAAGGCACAATGCCGACTTAAGTACAAGAAGACTGACTCTTCATAGTGGCTATGCTTGGAGCCATTAATGTGACACTAGTTACAGATTCCGATGCTTCACTTCAGGTTTACTGTATCCCTTAGACCTACTTGTTGACGATGAAACACAGAAATTGCATCGGAATTAAATAGAAAAGGCAAAATGCCGACTTAAGTACAAGAAGACTGACTCTTCTTACTGGCTATGTTTGGAGCCATTCCTGTGACACTAGTTATAGATTCCGATGCTTCACTTCAGGTTTACTGTGTCCCTCTGACCTTGGTATTGACGACGAAACACAGAAATTGCATCGGAATTAAATACAAAAGGCACAATGCCGACTTAAGTACAAGAAAGCAGACTCTTCTTACTGACTATGATTTGAACCATTACTGTGACAGTAGTCGTAGATTCCGATGCTTCACTTCAGGTTAACTGTATCCCTCTGACCTTCTTATCAACGATGAAACACAGATATTGCATCGGAATTAAACACAAAAGGCACAATGCGTACTTAAGTACAAGAAGACTGACTCTTTCTACTGTCTATGTTTTGAACGAATCCTGTGACATTAGTTATAGATTCCGATGCTTCACGTCAGGTTTACTGTATCCCTTGGACCCTCTTATTGGCGACGAAACACAGAAATTGTATCCGAATTAAATAGAAAAATCACAATGCCGACTTAAGTACAAGAAGACTGACTCTTCCTACTGTCTATGTTTGAACCATTCCTGTGACACTGGTCATAGATCCCGATGCCTCACTTCAGGTTTACTGTATCCCTCTGACCTTCTTATTGATGATGAAACACAGATAGTGCATCGGAATTAAATACAAGTGGCACAATGCCAACTTCAGTACAAGAATACTGACTCTTCCTACTGTCTATGTTTTGAATCATTCCTGTGACACTAGTTATAGATTCCGATCCTTCACTTCAGGTTTACTGTATCCCTCTGACCTTCTTTTGTCGATGAAACACAGAAATTGCATCGGAATTAAATACAAAAGGCACAATGCCAACTTCAGTACAAGAATACTGACTCTTCCTACTGTCTATGTTTTGAACCATTCCTGTGACACTAGTTATAGATTCCGATGCTTCACTTCAGGTTTACTGAATCCCCCTTACCTTCTTTTTGACGATGAAACACAGAAATTGCATCGGAATTAAATAGAAAAAGCACAATGCCGACTTAAGTACAAGAAGACTGACTCTTCTTACAGACTATATCTTGATCCTTTCCTGTGACACTAGTTATAGATTCCGATGCTTCACTTCAGGTTTACTGTATCCCTTGGACCTACTTATTGACGATGAAACACAGAAATTGCATCGGAATTAAATAGAAAAGGCACAATGCCGACTTAAGTACAAGAAGACAGACTCTCCTTAGTGACTATTATTTGCTCCATCCTGTGACACTAGTTGAAGATTCCGATGCTTCACTTCAGGTATACTGTAACCCTAGGACCATCTTATTGACGATGAAACACAGAAATTGCATCGGAACTAAATACAAAAGGCACAATGCCGACTTAAGTACAAGAAGACTGACTGTTCTTACTGTCTACGTTTTGAACGATTCCAGTGACATTAGTTATGGATTCCGATGCTTCACTTCAGGTTTACTGTATCCTTTGGGCCTTCTTATTGGCGACGAAACACAGAAATTGCATCGGGATGAAATAGAAAAGGCACAATGCCGAGTTAAGTACAAGAAGACTGACTCTACCTACTGCCTATCTTTGAACCATTCCTGTGACACTAGTTATAGCTTCCGATGCTTCACCTCAGGTTCACTGTATCCCTCTGACTTTCTTATTGACGATGAAACACAGAAATTGCATCAGAATTAAATACAAAAGCCACAATGCCGACTTAAGTACAAGAAGACTGACTCTTCTTACTGACTATGATTTGAACCTTTCCTGTGACACTAGTTATAGATTCCGACGCTTCACTTCAGGTTTACTGTATACCTCTGATCTTCTTATTGACGATGAATACAGATATTGCATGGGATATAAATACAAAATGCTCAATGCCGACTTAAGTACAAGTAGACTGAATCTTTCCATTTTTTCTATGTTTGAACCATTCCTGTGACACTAGTTATAGATCCCGATTCTGCGTTTCAGGTTTACTGTATCCCTTGGACCTTCCTATTGACGATGAAGCACAGATAGTGCATCGGAATTAAATACAAAAGGCACAATGCCAACTTAAGTACAAGACGACTGACACTTCCTACTGTCTATGGTTTGAAATATTCCTGTGACACTAGTTATAGATTCCGATGCTTCACTTCAGGTTTACTCTATCACTCTGACCTTCTTTTTGACAATGAAACACAGAAATTGCATCGGAATTAAACAGAAAAGGCACAATGCCGACTTAAGTACAGGAAGACTGACTCTTAATACCGTCTATGTATTGAACCATTCGTGTGACACTAGTTATAGATTCCGATGCTTCACTTCATGTTTACTGTATCCCTCAGACCTTCTTATTGACGATGATACATAGAAATTGCATCGGAATGAAATAGAAAAGGCTCAATGCCGACTTAAGTACAAGAAGATTGACTCTTCCTACTGTCTATGTTTTGAACCATTCCTGTGACACTAGTTATAGATTCCGATGCTTCACTTCAGGTTTGCTGTATCATTCTGACCTTCATTTAGACGATGAGACACAGAAATTGCATCGGAATTAAATAGAAAAGGCTCAATGCTTCCTTAAGTACAAGAAGACTGAGTCTTCATACTGACTATGTTTGGAACTATTCCTGTGACACTAGTTATAGATTCCGATTCTTCACTTCAGGTTTACTGTATCCCTTGGACCTTCGTATTGACGATGAAACACAGATATTGCATCGGAATTAAATAGAAAAGGCACAATGCCGACTTAAGTACAAGAAGTCTGACTCTTCTTACTGACTGTGTGTGGAATCATTAATGTGACACTAGTTATAGATTCCGATGCTTCACTTCAGGGTTACTGTATTGATCTGGCCTTCTTATTGAATATGAAACACAGAAATTGCATCGGAATTAAATAGTAAAGGCACAATGCCGACTTAAGTACAAGAAGACTGACTCTTCCTACTGTCAATGTTTTGAACCATTCCTGTGACACTAGTTATAGGTTCCGATGCTTCACTTCAGGTTTACTATATCCCTAGGACCTTCTTATTGACGACGAAACACAGAAATTGCAAATACAAAAGGCACAATGCAGACTTAAGTACAAGAAGACTGGCTCTTACTACTATGTTTTGAACGATTCCTGTGACATTAGTTATAGATTCCGATGCTTCACTTCAGGTTTAATGTATCCTTTGGACCATCTTATTGGCGACGAAATACAGAAATTGCATCGGAATTAAATAGAAAAGGCTCAATGCCGACTTACGTACAAGAAGACTGACGCTTCTCACTATCTATGATTTGAACCATTCCTGTGACACTAGTTATAGATTCCGATGCTTCACTTCAGGTTTACTGTATCCCCCTGACCTTTATTTTGACGATGAAACACAGAAACTGCATCGGAATTAAATAGAAAAGGCACAATGCCAACATAAGTACAAGAAGACTTACTCTTTTTACTGACTATGTTTTGAACCATTCCTGTGACATTAGTTATAGTTTCCAATGCTTCACTTCAGGTCTACTGTATCCCTTGGACCTTCGTATTGACGATGGAACACAGAAATCGCAACGGAATTAAATACAAAAGGCACAATGCCGACTTAAGTACAAGAAGACTGACTCTTCTTACTGACTTTGCTTTGAACCATTCCTGTGACACTAGTTATAGATTCCGATGCTTCATTTCAGGTTTACTCTATCCCTAGGAACTTCTTATTGACGATGAAACACAGATATTGCAACGGAACTAAATACAATTGGCACAATGCCGACTTAAGTACAAGAAGACTGGCTCTTCCTACTGTCTATGTTTTGAACGATTCCTGTGACTTTTGTTATAGATTCCGATGCTTCACTTCAGGGTATACTGTATTCTTTGGATCATCTTATTGGCGACGAAATACAGAAATTGCATCGGATGTAATTAGAAAAGGCACAAAGCCGACTTAAGTACAAGAAGACTGACCCTTCTTACTGACTATGTTTTGAACCATTCCTGTGACACTAGATATAGATTACGAAGCTTCACTTCAGGTTTACTGTATCCATCTGACCTTCTTATTGACGATGAAACACAGAAAATGCATCGGAATTAAATACAAAAGGCACAATGCCGACTTAAGGACAAGAAGACTGACTCTACGTACTGACTATGTTTTGAACCATTCCTGTGACACTAGTTTTAGATTACGATGCTTCACTTCAGGTTTACTGTATCCCTCTGACCTTCTTATTGACGATGAAACACAGAAATTGCATCGGAATTAAATACAAAAGGCACAATGCCGACTTAAGTACAAGAAGACTAACGCTTCTTACTGACTATGCTTTGAACGATTCCTGTGACACAAGTTATAGATTCCGATGCTTCACCTCTGGTTTACTGTATCCCTCTGACCTTCTTATTGACGATGAAACTCAGAAATTGCATCGGAATTAAATAGAAAAGGCACAATGCCGACTTAAGTACAAGAAGTCTGACTCTTCTTACTGTCTATGTTTTGAACCATTCCTGTGACACTAGTTATAGATTCCGATGCTTCCCTTCAGGTTTACTGTATCCCTTGGACCTTCTTATTGACGATGAAACACAGAAAATGCATCGGAATTAAATAGAAAAGGCACAATGCCGACTTAAGTACAAGAAGTCTGACTCTTCTTACTGTCTATGTTTTGAACCATTCCTGTGAAACTAGTTATAGATTCCGATGTTTCACTTCAGGTTTACTGTATCCCTCTGACCATCTTTTTGACGATGAAACACAGAAATTGCATCGGAATTAAAAAGAAAAGGAACAATGCTGCCTTAAGTACAAGAAGACTGACTCTTCTTAGTGTCTATGTTTGAACCATTCCTGTGACACTAGTTATAGATTCCGATGCTTCACTTCAGGTTTACTGCATCCCTTGGACCTTCTTATTGACGATGAAACACAGAAATTGCATCGGAATTAAATGGAAAAGGCACAATGCCGACTTAAGTACCAGAAGACTGACTCTTCTTACTGACTGCTTTGAACCATTCCTGTAACACTACTTATAAATTCCGATGCTTCACTTCCGGTTTACTGTATCCCTCTGACCTTCTAATTGACGATGAAACACAGAATTTGCATCGGAATTATATACAAAAGGCACAGTGCCAACTTAAGTGCAAGAAGACTGACTCTTCTTACTGACTACGTTTTGAACCATTCCTGTGACACTAGTTATAGATTCCGATGCTTCACTTCAGGTTAACTGTATACCTTGGACCTTCGTATTGACGATGAAACACAGATAACGCATCGGAATTAAATACAAAAGGCCGACTTAAGTACAAGAAGACATACTCTTATTACTGACGATGTTTTGAACCATTCCTGTGACTACTTATAGATTTCGATGCTTCACTTCAGGTTTACTGTATCCGTCTGAGTTTCGTATTGACGATGAAACACAGATATTGCGTCGGAGTCAAATACAAAAGGCACAATGCCGACTTAAGGACAAGAAGACTGACTCTACGTACTGACTATGTTTTGAACCATTCCTGTGACACTAGTTATAGATTACGATGCTTCACTTCTGGTTTACTGTGTCCCTCTGACCTTCTTATTGACGATGAAACTCAGAAATTGCATCGGAATTAAATAGAAAAGGCACAATGCCGACTTAAGTACAAGAAGTCTGACTTTTCTTACTGTCTATGGTTTGAACCATTCCTGTGACACTAGTTATAGATTCCGATGCTTCCCTTCAGGTTTACTGTATCCCTTGGACCTTCTTATTGACGATGAAACACAGAAAATGCATCGGAATTAAATAGAAAAGGCACAATGCCGACTTAAGTACAAGAAGGCTGTTTCTTCTTACTGTCTATGTTTCGAACCATTCCTGTGACGCTAGTTACAGATTCCGATGCTTCACTTCAGGGTAACTGTATTAGTCTGACCTTCTTAATGACGATGAAACACAGAAATTGCATCGGAATTAAATAGAAAAGGCACAATGCCGACTTACGTACAAGAAGACTGACTCTTCCTACTGTCTATGTTTTGAACCATTCCTGTGACATTAGTTATAGATTCCTATGCTTCACTGCTGGTTTACTGTATCCTTTGGACCATCTTATTGACGACTAAATACAGAAATTGCATCGGAATTAATTAGAAAAGGCACAATGCCGACATAAGTACAAGAAGACTGACTCTTCTTATTGTCTATGTTTTGAACCATTCCTGTGAGACTAGTTATAGATTCCGATGCTTCACTTCAGGTTTACTGTGTCCCTCTGACCTTTTTATTGACATTGAAACATAGAAATTGCATCGGAATTAAATACAAAAAGCACAATGCCGACTTAAGTACAAGAAGACTGACTCTTCCTACTATCTGTGTTTTGAATCATTCCTGTGACACTAGTCATAGATTCCGAAGCTTCACTTCTGGTTTACTGTATCCCTCTGACCTTCTTTTTGATGATGAAACACTGAAATTGCATCGGAATTAAATAGAAAAAGCACAATGCCGACTTAAGTACAAGAAGACTGACTCTTCTTGCTGTCTATGTTTTGAACCATGAGTGTGACACTAGTTATAGATTCCGATGCTTCACTTCAGGTTTACTGTATCTTTCTGACCTTCTTATTGACGATGAAACACAGAAATTGCATCAGAATTAAATACAAAAGGCACAATCCCAACACAAGTACAAGAAGACTACCTTTTCTTACTGACTATGTTTTGAACCATTCCTGTGACACTAGTTATAGATTCCAATGCTTCACTTCAGGTTTACTGTATCCCATGCACCTTCTTATTGACGATGAAACACAGAAATTACATCGGAATTAAATACAAAAGGCACAATGCCGACTTCAGTACAAGAAGACTGACCCTTCTTACTGTCTATGTTTTGAACCATTCCTGTGACGTTAGTTATAGATTCCGATTCTTCACTTCAGGTTTACTGTATCCCTCTGACCTTCTTATTGACGATGAAATACAGAAATTGGATCGGAATTAAATACAAAATGCCGACTTAAGTACATGAAGACTGACTCTTCCCACTGTCTATGTTTTGAACGATTCCTGTGACATTAGTTATAGATTCCGATGCTTCACTTCAGGTATACTGTATCCTTTGGACCATCTTATTGGCGACGAAATACAGAAATTCCATCGGAATTAATTAGAAAAGGCACAATGCCGACTTAAGTACAAGAAGACTGACTCTTTTTACTGTCTATGTTCTCAACCATTCCTGTGACACTAGTTATAGATTCCGATGCTTCACTTCAGGTTTACTGTATCGCTTGGACCTTCTCATTGACGATGAAACACAGCAAAACCATCGGAATTAAATACAAAGGGCACAATGCCGACTTAAGTACAAGCAGACTGACTCTTCTTAATGACTGTTTTGAACCATTCCTGTGACACTAGTTATAGATTCCGATGCTTCACTTCTGGTTTACTGTATCCCTCTGACCTTCTTTTTGACGATGAAAACAGAAATTACATCGGAGTTAAATAGAAAATGCACAATGCCGACTTAAGTACAAGAAGACTGACTCTTCTTGCTGTCTATGTTTTGAACCATGCCTGTGACACTAGTTATAGATTCCGATGCTTCATTTCAGGTTTACTGTGTCCCTTGGACTTTCTTGTTGTCGATGAACCAATGAAATCGCGTCGGAGTTAAATAGAAAAGGCACATTGCCGACTTAAGTACAAGAAGACTGACTCTTAATACTGTCTACGTTTTGAACTATTCCTGTGACACTAGTTATAGATTCCGATGCTTCACCTCAGGTTTACTGTATCCCATGGACCTTCATATTGACGATGAAACACAGAAATGGACTCGAAATTAAATACAAAAGCACAATGCCGACTTAAGTACAAGAAGACTAACCCTTGTCACTGTCTATGTTTTGAACCATTCTTGTGACACTAGTTATGTATTCCGATGCTTCACTTCAGGTTTACTGTATCCCTCTGACCTTATTGGCGATGAAACACAGAAATTGCATCGGAATTAAATAGATAGGGCACAATGCCGACTTAAGTACAAGAAGAGTGACTCTTCTTGTTGTCTATGTTTTGAACCATTCCTGTAGTTATAGATACCGATGCTACACGTCAAGTTTACTGTATCCCTCCGACCTTCTTATTGACGATGATACACAGAAATTGCATCGGAATTAAATAGAAAAGGCACAATGCCGACCTAAGTACAAGAAGACTGACTCTTCTTACTGTCTATGTTTTGAACCATTCCTGTGACGCTAGTTACAGATTCCGATGCTTCATTTCAGGGATACTGTATCCCTCTGACCTTCTTATTGACGATGAAACACTGAAATTGCAACGGAATAAAATAGAAAAAGCACAATGCCGACTTAAGTACAAGAAGTCTGACTCTTCCTACTGTCTATGTTTTGAACCATTCCTGTGACACTAGTTACAGATTCCGATGCTTCACTTCAGGTTTACTGTATCCCTTGGACTTTCTAATTGACGATGAAACAAAGAAATCGCGTCGGAATTAAATAGAAAAGGCACATTGCCGACTTAAGTACAAGAAGACTGACTCTTAATACTGTCTATGTTTTGAACCATTCCTGTGACACTAGTTATAGATTGCGATGCTTCACTTCACGTTCACTGTATCCCTCCGACCTTCTTATTGACGATGAAACACAGAAATTGCATCGGAATTAAATACAAAAGGCACAATGACGACTTAAGTACAAGAAGGCTGATTCTTCTTACTGACTATGTTTTGAACCATTCCTGTGGCGCTAGTTACAGATTCCGATGCTTCACTTCAGGTTTACTGTATCCCTTGGATTTCCTTATTGACGATGAAACACAGATAGTGCATCGGAGTTAGATACAAAAGGCACAATGCCGACTTAAGTACAAGAGGAATAACTCTTCCTAATGTCTATGTTTTGAACCATTCCTGTGACACTTGTTATAGAGTAAGATGCTTCACTTCAGGTTTACTGTATCCCTCTGACCTTTTTTTTGACGATGAAACACAGAAATTGCATCGGAATTAAATAGAAAAGGCACAATGCCGACTTAAGTACAAGAAGACTGACTCTTCTTACTGTCAATGTTTTGAACCATTCCTGTGACACTATTTATAGATTCCGATGCTTCACCTCAGATTTACTGTATCCCTTGGACCTTCTTATTGACGATGAAACACAGAAATTGCATCGGAATTAAATACAAAAGGCACAATGCCGACTTAAGTAGAAGAAGACTGATTCTTCTTACTGACTATGTTTTGAACCATTCCTGTGGCGCTAGTTACAGATTCCGATGCTTCACTTCAGGTTTACAGTATCCCTTGGACCTTCTCACTGACGATGACACACAGATATTGCATCGGAATTAAATACAAAAGGCACAATGACGACTTAAGTACAAGAAGACTGACTCTTCTCACTGACTATGTTTTGAACCATTCCTGTGACACTAGTTAGAGATTCCGATGCTTCACTTCAGGTTTACTGTATCCCTCTGACCTTCTTATTGACGAGGAAACACAGTAATTCCATCGGAATTAAATTGAAAAGGGCACAATGCCAACTTCAGTACAAGAAGACTGACTCTTCTTACTGTCTTAGATTTGAACCATTCCTGTGACACTAGTAATAGATTCCGATGCTTCACTTCAGGTTTACTATATCCCTTGGACCTTCCTATTGACGATGAAACACAGAAATTGTATCGGAATTAAATACAAAAGGCACAATGCCGACTTAAGTACAAGAAGACTGACTCTTCCTACTATCTGTGTTTTGAATCATTCCTGTGACACTAGTCATAGATTCCGAAGCTTCACTTCTGGTTTACTGTATCCCTCTGACCTTCTTTTTGATGATGAAACACTGAAATTGCATCGGAATTAAATAGAAAAAGCACAATGCCGACTTAAGTACAAGAAGACTGACTCTTCTTGCTGTCTATGTTTTGAACCATCAGTGTGACACTAGTTATAGATTCCGATGCTTCACTTCAGGTTTACTGTATCTTTCTGACCTTCTTATTGACGTTGAAACACAGAAATTGCATCAGAATTAAATACAAAAGGCACAATCCCAACACAAGTACAAGAAGACTACCTTTTCTTACTGACTATGTTTTGAACCATTCCTGTGACACTAGTTATAGATTCCAATGCTTCACTTCAGGTTTACTGTATCCCATGCACCTTCTTATTGACGATGAAACACAGAAATTACATCGGAATTAAATACAAAAGGCACAATGCCGACTTCAGTACAAGAAGACTGACCCTTCTTACTGTCTATGTTTTGAACCATTCCTGTGACGTTAGTTATAGATTCCGATTCTTCACTTCAGGTTTACTGTATCCCTCTGACCTTCTTATTGACGATGAAATACAGAAATTGGATCGGAATTAAATACAAAATGCCGACTTAAGTACATGAAGACTGACTCTTCCCACTGTCTATGTTTTGAACGATTCCTGTGACATTAGTTATAGATTCCGATGCTTCACTTCAGGTATACTGTATCCTTTGGACCATCTTATTGGCGACGAAATACAGAAATTCCATCGGAATTAATTAGAAAAGGCACAATGCCGACTTAAGTACAAGAAGACTGACTCTTTTTACTGTCTATGTTCTCAACCATTCCTGTGACACTAGTTATAGATTCCGATGGTTCACTTCAGTTTTACTGTATCGCTTGGACCTTCTCATTGACGATGAAAAACAGCAAAACCATCGGAATTAAATACAAAGGGCACAATGCCGACTTAAGTACAAGCAGACTGACTCTTCTTAATGACTGTTTTGAACCATTCCTGTGACACTAGTTATAGATTCCGATGCTTCACTTCAGGTTTACTGTATCCCTCTGACCTTCTTTTTGACGATGAAAACAGAAATTACATCGGAGTTAAATAGAAAATGCACAATGCCGACTTAAGTACAAGAAGACTGACTCTTCTTGCTGTCTATGTTTTGAACCATGCCTGTGACACTAGTTATAGATTCCGATGCTTCATTTCAGGTTTACTGTATCCCTTGGACTTTCTTGTTGTCGATGAAACAATGAAATCGTGTCGGAGTTGAATAGAAAAGGCACATTGCCGACTTAAGTACAAGAAGACTGACTCTTAATACTGTCTGCGTTTTGAACTATTCCTGTGACACTAGTTATAGATTCCGATGCTTCACCTCAGGTTTACTGTATCCCATGGACCTTCATATTGACGATGAAACACAGAAATTGACTCGAAATTAAATACAAAAGCACAATGCCGACTTAAGTACAAGAAGACTAACCCTTGTCACTGTCTATGTTTTGAACCATTCCTGTGACACTAGTTATGTATTCCGATGCTTCACTTCAGGTTTACTGTATCCCTCTGACCTTATTGGCGATGAAACACAGAAATTGCATCGGAATTAAATAGATAGGGCACAATGCCGACTTAAGTACAAGAAGAGTGACTCTTCTTGTTGTCTATGTTTTGAACAATTCCTGTATTTATAGATACCGATGCTACACGTCAAGTTTACTGTATCCCTCCGACCTTCTTATTGACGATGAAACACAGAAATTGCATCGGAATTAAATAGAAAAGGCACAATGCCGACCTAAGTACAAGAAGACTGACTCTTCTTAATGTCTATGTTTTGAACCATTCCTGTGACGCTAGTTACAGATTCCGATGCTTCATTTCAGGGATACTGTATCCCTCTGACCTTCTTATTGACGATGAAACACTGAAATTGCAACGGAATTAAATAGAAAAAGCACAATGCCGACTTAAGTACAAGAAGTCTGACTCTTCCTACTGTCTATGTTTTGAACCATTCCTGTGACACTAGTTATAGATTGCGATGCTTCACTTCACGTTTACTGTATCCCTCCGACCTTCTTATTGACGATGAAACACAGAAATTGCATCGGAATTAAATACAAAAGGCACAATGACGACTTAAGTACAAGAAGACTGATTCTTCTTACTGACTATGTTTTGAACCACTCCTGTGGCGCTAGTTACAGATTCCGATGCTTCACTTCAGGTTTACTGTATCCCTTGGATTTCCTTATTGACGATGAAACACAGATAGTGCATCGGAGTTAGATACAAAAGGCACAATGCCGACTTAAGTACAAGGGGACTAACTCTTCCTACTGTCTATGTTTTGAACCATTCCTGTGAAACTTGTTATAGAGTAAGATGCTTCACTTCAGGTTTACTGTATCCCTCTGACCTTTTTTTTTGACGATGAAACACAGAAATTGCATCGGAATTAAATAGAAAAGGCACAATGCCGACTTAAGTACAAGAAGACTGACTCTTCTTACTGTCAATGTTTTGAACCATTCCTGTGACACTATTTATAGATTCCGATGCTTCACCTCAGATTTACTGTATCCCTTGGACCTTCTTATTGACGATGAAACACAGAAATTGCATCGGAATTAAATACAAAAGGCACAATGCCGACTTAAGTAGAAGAAGACTGATTCTTCTTACTGACTATGTTTTGAACCATTCCTGTGGCGCTAGTTACAGATTCCGATGCTTCACTTCAGGTTTACAGTATCCCTTGGACCTTCTCATTGACGATGACACACAGATATTGCCTCGGAATTAAATACAAAAGGCACAATGACGACGTAAGTACAAGAAGACTGACTCTTCTTACTGACTATGTTTTGAACCATTCCTGTGACACTAGTTAGAGATTCCGATGCTTCACTTCAGGTTTACTGTATCCCTCTGACCTTCTTATTGACGATGAAACACAGAAATTGTATTGGAATTAAATACAAAAGGCACAATGCCGACTTACGTACAAGAAGACTGACTCTTCTTACTTACTATGTTTTGAACCATTCCTGTGACGCTAGTTACAGATTCCGATGCTTCATTTCAGGGTTACTGTATCCCTCTGACCTTCTTATTGACGATGAAACACTGAAATTGCAACGGAATTAAATAGAAAAAGCAGAATGCCGACTTAAGTACAAGAAGACTGACTCTTCCTACTGTCTATGTTTTGAACCATTCCTGTGACACTAGTTACAGATTCCGATGCTTCACTTCAGGTTTACTGTATCCCTTGGACTTTCTAATTGACGATGAAACAAAGAAATCGCGTCGGAATTAAATAGAAAAGGCACATTGCCGACTTAAGTACAAGAAGACTGACTCTTAATACCGTCTATGTTTTGAACCATTCCTGTGACACTAGTTGTAGATTGCGATGCTTCACTTCACGTTTACTGTATCCCTTGGACCTTCTTATTGACGATGAAACACAGAAATTGCATCGGAATTAAATAGAAAAGGCACAATACCGACTTAAGTACAAGAAGACTGACTCTTGCCACTGTCAATGATTTGATCCATTCCTGTGACACTTGTTAAAGATTCCGATGCTTCACTTCAGGTGTACAGTATTCCTTGGACCTTCTTATTGACGAAAAAACACAGAAATTGCATCGGAATTAAATACAAAATCCACAATGCCGACTTAAGTACAAGAAGGCTGACTCTTCTTACTGACTCTTTTGAACCATTCCTGTGACACTAGTTATAGATTCCGTTGCCTCACTTCAGGTTTACTGTATCCCTTTGACCATCTTATTGACGATGAAACACAGAAAATGCATCGGAAATAAATACAAAAGGCTTGATGCCGACTTATGTACATGTAGACTGAATCTTCCTACTGTCTATGTTTTGAACCATTCCTGTGCCACTAGTTATTGATTCCGATGCTTGATTTCAGGTTTACTGTATCCCTTGGATTTCTTTATCGACGAAAAAACACAGAAATTTCATCGGAATTAAATACAAAAGGCACAATACCGACTTAAGTACAAGAAGACTGACTCTTGCCACTGTCTATGATTTGATCCATTCCTGTGACACTAGTTAAAGATTCCGTTGCCTCACTTCAGGTTTACTGTATCCCTTTGACCTTCTTATTGACGATGAAACACAGAAATTGCATCGGAATTAAATAGAAAAGGCACAATGCCGACTTAAGTACAATAAGGCTGACTCTTCTTACTGAGTATGTTTTGAACCATTCCTGTGACACTAGTTACAGATTCCGACGCTTCACTTCAGGTTTACTGTATCCCTTGGACCTTCCTATTGACGATGAAACACAGAAATTGTATCGGAATTAAATACAAAAGACACAATGCCGACTTACGTACAAGAAGACTCACTCTTCTTACTTACTATGTTTTGAACCATTCCTGTGACGCTAGTTACAGATTCCGATGCTTCATTTCAGGGTTACTGTATCCCTCTGACCTTCTTATTGACGATGAAACACTGAAATTGCAACGGAATTAAATAGAAAAAGCAGAATGCCGACTTAAGTACAAGAAGACTGACTCTTCCTACTGTCTATGTTTTGAACCATTCCTGTGACACTAGTTACAGATTCCGATGCTTCACTTCAGGTTTACTGTATCCCTTGGACTTTCTAATTGACGATGAAACAAAGAAATCGCGTCGGAATTAAATAGAAAAGGCACATTGCCGACTTAAGTACAAGAAGACTGACTCTTAATACTGTCTATGTTTTGAACCATTCCTGTGACACTATTTATAGATTCCGATGCTTCACCTCAGATTTACTGTATCCCTTGGACCTTCTTATTGACGATGAAACACAGAAATTGAATCGGAATTAAATACAAAAGGCACAATGCCGACTTAAGTAGAAGAAGACTGATTCTTCTTACTGACTATGTTTTGAACCATTCCTGTGACACTAGTTAAAGATTCCGTTGCCTCACTTCAGGTTTACTGTATCCCTTTGACCTTCTTATTGACGATGAAACACAGAAATTGCATCGGAATTAAATAGAAAAGGCACAATGACGACGTAAGTACAAGAAGACTGACTCTTCTTACTGAGTATGTTTTGAACCATTCCTGTGACACTAGTTACAGATTCCGACGCTTCACTTCAGGTTTACTGTATCCCTTGGACCTTCCTATTGACGATGAAACACAGAAATTGTATCGGAATTAAATACAAAAGGCACAATGCCGACTTACGTACAAGAAGACTGACTCTTCTTACTTACTATGTTTTGAACCATTCCTGTGACGCTAGTTACAGATTCCGATGCTTCATTTCAGGGTTACTGTATCCCTCTGACCTTCTTATTGACGATGAAACACTGAAATTGCAACGGAATTAAATAGAAAAAGCAGAATGCCGACTTAAGTACAAGAAGACTGACTCTTCCTACTGTCTATGTTTTGAACCATTCCTGTGACACTAGTTACAGATTCCGATGCTTCACTTCAGGTTTACTGTATCCCTTGGACTTTCTAATTGACGATGAAACAAAGAAATCGCGTCGGAATTAAATAGAAAAGGCACATTGCCGGCTTAAGTACAAGAAGACTGACTCTTAATACTGTCTATGTTTTGAACCATTCCTGTGACACTAGTTGTAGATTGCGATGCTTCACTTCACGTTTACTGTATCCCTTGGACCTTCTTGTTGACGATGAAACACAGAAATTGCATCGGAATTAAATAGAAAAGGCACAATACCGACTTAAGGTCAAGAAGACTGACTCTTGCCACTGTCAATGATTTGATCCATTCCTGTGACACTTGTTAAAGATTCCGATGCTTCACTTCAGGTGTACAGTATTCCTTGGACCTTCTTATTGACGAAAAAACACAGAAATTGCATCGGAATTAAATACAAAATCCACAATGCCGACTTAAGTACAAGAAGGCTGACTCTTCTTACTGACTCTTTTGAACCATTCCTGTGACACTAGTTATAGATTCCGTTGCCTCACTTCAGGTTTACTGTATCCCTTTGACCATCTTATTGACGATGAAACACAGAAAATGCATCGGAAATAAATACAAAAGGCTTGATGCCGACTTATGTACATGTAGACTGAATCTTCCTACTGTCTATGTTTTGAACCATTCCTGTGCCACTAGTTATAGATTCCGATGCTTGATTTCAGGTTTACTGTATCCCTTGGATTTCTTTATCGACGAAAAAACACAGAAATTTCATCGGAATTAAATACAAAAGGCACAATACCGACTTAAGTACAAGAAGACTGACTCTTGCCACTGTCTATGATTTGATCCATTCCTGTGACACTAGTTAAAGATTCCGTTGCCTCACTTCAGGTTTACTGTATCCCTTTGACCTTCTTATTGACGATGAAACACAGAAATTGCATCGGAATTAAATATAAAAGGCACAATGCCGACTTAAGTACAAGAAGACTGACTCTTCCTACTGTCTATGTTTTGAACGATTCCTGTGACATTAGTTATAGATTCCGATGCTTCATTTCAGGTTTACTGTATCCCTTGGATTTCCTTATTGACGATGAAACACAGATAGTGCATCGGAGTTAGATACAAAAGGCACAATGTCGATTAAGTACAAGAGGATTAACTCTTCCTAATGTCTATGTTTTGAACCATTCCTGTGACCCTAGTTATAGAGTCCGATGCTTCACTTCAGGTTTACTGTATCCCTCTGACCTTTTTTTTAACGATGAAACACAGAAATTGCATCGGAATTAAATAGAAAAGGCACAATGCCGACTTAAGTACAAGAAGGCTGACTCTTCTTACTGACTCTTTTGAACCATTCCTGTGACACTAGTTATAGATTCCGTTGCCTCACTTCAGGTTTACTGTATCCCTTTGACCATCTTTTTGACGATGAAACACAGAAATTTCATCGGAATTAAATATAAAAGGCACAATGCCGACTTAAGTACAAGAAGACTGACTCTTCCTACTGTCTATGTTTTGAACGATTCCTGTGACATTAGTTATAGATTCCGATGCTTCATTTCAGGTTTACTGTATCCCTTGGATTTCCTTATTGACGATGAAACACAGATAGTGCATCGGAGTTAGATACAAAAGGCACAATGCCGACTTAAGTACAAGAGGACTAACTCTTCCTAATGTCTATGTTTTGAACCATTCCTGTGACCCTAGTTATAGAGTCCGATGCTTCACTTCAGGTTTACTGTATCCCTCTGACCTTTTTTTTAACGATGAAACACAGAAAATGCATCGGAATTACATAGAAAAGGCACAATGCCGACTTAAGTACAAGAAGACTGACTCTTCTTACTGTCTATGTTTTGAACCATTCCTGTGGCGCTAGTTACAGATTCCGATATTTCACTTCAGGTTTACAGTATCCCTTGGACCTTCTTATTGACGATGACACACAGATATTGCATCGGAATTAAATACAAAAGGCACAATGACGACGTAAGTACAAGAAGACTGACTCTTCTTACTGACTATGTTTTGAACCATTCCTGTGACACTAGTTAGAGATTCCGATGCTTCACTTCAGGTTTACTGTATCCCTCTAACCCTCTTATTGACGAAGAAACACAGAAATTGCTTCGGAATTAAATAGAAAAGACACAATGCCGACTTAAGTACAAGAAGACTGACTCTTCTTTCTGACTATGTTTTGAACCATTCCTGTGACACTAGTTATACATTCCGACGCTTCACTTCAGGTTTACTGTATCCCTCTGACCTTATTGACGATGAAACACAGAAATTGCATGGGAATTAAATAGAAAAGGCACAATGCCGACTTAAGTACAAGAAGACTGACTCTTCTTACTGTCTATGTTTTGAACCATTCCTGTGGCGCTAGTTACAGATTCCGATTCTTCACTTCAGGTTTACTGTATCCCTTGGTCGTTCTTATTGACGATGAGTCATAGATATTGCATCGGAATTAAATACAAAAGGCACAATGCCGACTTAAGTACAAGAAGACTGACTCTTGCCACTGTCTATGATTTGATCCATTCCTGTGACACTAGTTAAAGATTCCGTTGCCTCACTTCAGGTTTACTGTATCCCTTTGACCTTCTTATTGACGATGAAACACAGAAATTGCATCGGAATTAAATATAAAAGGCACAATGCCGACTTAAGTACAAGAAGACTGACTCTTCCTACTGTCTATGTTTTGAACGATTCCTGTGACATTAGTTATAGATTCGATGCTTCATTTCAGGTTTACTGTATCCCTTGGATTTCCTTATTGACGATGAAACACAGATAGTGCATCGGAGTTAGATACAAAAGGCACAATGCCGACTTAAGTACAAGAGGATTAACTCTTCCTAATGTCTATGTTTTGAACCATTCCTGTGACCCTAGTTATAGAGTCCGATGCTTCACTTCAGGTTTACTGTATCCCTCTGACCTTTTTTTTAACGATGAAACACAGAAATTGCATCGGAATTAAATAGAAAAGGCACAATGCCGACTTAAGTACAAGAAGGCTGACTCTTCTTACTGACTCTTTTGAACCATTCCTGTGACACTAGTTATAGATTCCGTTGCCTCACTTCAGGTTTACTGTATCCCTTTGACCATCTTTTTGACGATGAAACACAGAAATTTCATCGGAATTAAATATAAAAGGCACAATGCCGACTTAAGTACAAGAAGACTGACTCTTCCTACTGTCTATGTTTTGAACGATTCCTGTGACATTAGTTATAGATTCCGATGCTTCATTTCAGGTTTACTGTATCCCTTGGATTTCCTTATTGACGATGAAACACAGATAGTGCATCGGAGTTAGATACAAAAGGCACAATGCCGACTTAAGTACAAGAGGACTAACTCTTCCTAATGTCTATGTTTTGAACCATTCCTGTGACCCTAGTTATAGAGTCCGATGCTTCACTTCAGGTTTACTGTATCCCTCTGACCTTTTTTTTAACGATGAAACACAGAAATTGCATCGGAATTAAATAGAAAAGGCACAATGCCGACTTAAGTACAAGAAGACTGACTCTTCTTACTGTCTATGTTTTGAACCATTCCTGTGGCGCTAGTTACAGATTCCGATGCTTCACTTCAGGTTTACAGAATCCCTTGGACCTTCTTATTGACGATGACACACAGATATTGCATCGGAATTAAATACAAAAGGCACAATGACGACGTAAGTACAAGAAGACTGACTCTTCTTACTGACTATGTTTTGAACCATTCCTGTGACACTAGTTAGAGATTCCGATGCTTCACTTCAGGTTTACTGTATCCCTCTAACCCTCTTATTGACGAAGAAACACAGAAATTGCTTCGGAATTAAATAGAAAAGACACAATGCCGACTTAAGTACAAGAAGACTGACTCTTCTTTCTGACTATGTTTTGAACCATTCCTGTGACACTAGTTATACATTCCGATGCTTCACTTCAGGTTTACTGTATCCCTCTGACCTTATTGACGATGAAACACAGAAATTGCACGGGAATTAAATAGAAAAGGCACAATGCCGACTTAAGTACAAGAAGACTGACTCTTCTTACTGTCTATGTTTTGAACCATTCCTGTGGCGCTAGTTACAGATTCCGATTCTTCACTTCAGGTTTACTGTATCCCTTGGTCGTTCTTATTGACGATGAGTCATAGATATTGCATCGGAATTAAATACAAGAGGCACAATGCCGACTTAAGTACAAGAAGACTGACTCTTCTTACTTACTATGTTTTGAAGAATTCCTGTGACACTAGTTATAGACTCTTATGCTTCACTTCAGGTTTACTGCATCCCTCTGACATTCTTATTGACGATGAAACACAGAAATTGCATCGGAAATAAATACAAAAGTCACGATGCCGACTTAAGCACATGTAGACTTAATCTTCCTACTGTCTATGTTTTGAACCATTCCTGTGACACTTGTTATAGATTCCGATGCTTCATTTCAGGTTTACTGTATCCCTTGGATCTTCGTATTGACGATGAAACACAGATAGTGCTTGGGAGTTAAATACAAAAGGCACAATGCCGACTTATGTACAAAAAGACTGACTCTTCCTACTGTCTATGATTTGAACCATTCCTGTGACACTAGTTATAGATTCCGATGCTTCACCTCAGGTTTACTGTATCCATGGACCTTCTTATTGACGATGAAACACAGAAATTGACTCGAAATTAAATACAAAAGGCACAATGCCGACTTAAGTACAAGAAGACTGACCCTTGTCACTGTGACAGTTTTTATACATTCCGAAGCTTCACTTCAGGTTTACTGTATCCCTCTAACCTTCTTATGGACGATGAAACACAGAAATTGCTTCGGAATTAAATAGAAAAGACACAATGCCGACTTAAGTACAAGAAGACTGACTCTTCTTTCTGACCATGTTTTGAACCATTCCTGTAACACTAGTTATACATTCCGATGCTTCACTTCAGATTTACTGTATCCCTCTGACCTTCTTATTGACGATGAAACACAGAAATTGCATCGGAATTAAATGGAAAACGCACAATGCCGACTTAAGTACAAGAAGACTGACTCTTCTTGCAAACAATTCTTTGAACCATTCCTGTGAAACTAGTTATAGATTCTTATGCTTCACTACAGGTTTACTCTATCCCTCTGACCTTGTTATTGACGATGAAACACAGAAATGGCATCGGAATTAAATACAAAAGCACAATGCCGACATAAGTACAAGAAGACTGACCCTTCCTACTCTCTATGTTTTGAACCATTCCTGTGACACTAGTTATGGAGTCCGATGCTTCGCTTCAGGTTTACTGAATCCCTCTGACCTTCTTTTTGACGATGATACACAGAAATTGCATCGGAATTAAATAGAAAAGTCATAATACCGACTTAAGTTCAAGAAGATTGACTCTTCTCACTGTCAATGATTTGAACCATTCCTGTGACACTAGATTCCGATGCTTCACCTCAGATTTACTGTATCCCTTGGACCTTCTTATTGACGATGAAACACAGAAATTGCATCGGAATTAAATACAAAAGGCACAATGCGACTTAAGTACAAGAAGACTGACTCTTCTTACTGACTGTTTTGAACCATTCCTGTGACACTAGTTATACATTCCGATGCTTCACTTCAGGTATGCAGTATCCCTCTGACCTTCTGATTGACGATGAAAGACAGAAATTGCATCGGAATTAAATACAAAAGGCACAATGCCGACTTAAGTACTAGAAGACTGACTCTTGTTTTAGGCTATGTTTTGAACCATTGCTGTGACACTAGTTAAAGATTCCGGTGCTTCACCTCAGGTTTACTGTATCCATTGGACCTTCTTATTGACGATGAAACACAGAAATTGACTCGGAATTAATTACAAAAGGCACAATGCCGACTTAAGTACAAGCAGACTGACCCTTCTTACTGTCTATGATTTGAACCTTTCCTGTGACACCAGTTATAGATTTCGATGCTTCACTTCAGGTTTACTGTATCCCTCTGACCTTCTCATTGACGATGAAACACAGTAATTGCATCGGAATTAAATTGATACGGCACAATGCCGACTTAAGTATAAGAAGACTGACTCTTCTTACTGTCTATGTTTTGAAGCATTCCTGTGACACTAGTTATAGATTCCGATGCTTCATTCAGGTTTACTGTATCCCATGGAGATTCTTATTGACGATGAAACACAGAAAGTGCATCGGAAATAAATAAAAAAGGCACAATGCCGACTTAAGTACAAGAAGACTGTCTATGTTTTGAATCATTCCTGTGACACTAGTTATAGATTCCGATGCTTCACTTCAGGTTTACTGTATCCCTCGGACCTTCTTATTGACGATGAAACACAGAAATTGCGAAGGAATGAAATACAAAAGGCACAATGCCGACTTAAGTACAAGAAGACAGTCTATGTTTTGAATCATTCCTGTGACACTAGTTATAGATTCCGATGATTCACTTCAGGTTTACTGTATCCCATGGAGATTCTTATTGACGATGAAACACAGAAAGTGCATCGGAAATAAATAGAAAAGGCACAATGACGACTTAAGTACAAGAAGACTGTCTATGTTTTGAATCATTCCTGTGACACTAGTTATAGATTCCGATGCTTCACTTCAGGTTTACTGTATCCCTCTGACCTTATTATTGACGATGAAACACATAAATTGCATCTTAATTAAATACAAAAGGCACAATGCCGACTTCAGTGCAGGAACACTGACTCTTCTTACTGTCTAAGGTTTGAACCATTCCTGTGACACTAGTTATAGATTCCGATGCTTCACTTCAGGTTTACTGTATCCCTTTCACCTTCCAATTGACGATGAAACACAGAAATTAAATCTTAATTAAATACAAAAGGCACAATGCCGAAATAAGCACAAGAAGACTTACTCTTCCTACTGTCTATCTTTTGAACCATTCCTGTGACACTAGTTATGGATTCCGATGCTTTACTTCAGGTTTACTGTATCCATCTGACGCACTTATTGACGATGAAACACAGAAGTTGCATCCGAATTAAATTCAAAAAGCACAATGTCGACCCAAGAACAAGAAGACTGGCTCTTCTTACTGTCTATGTTTTGAACCATTCCTGTGACACTAGTTATAGATTCCGATGCTTCACTTCAGGGTTACTGTGTCCCTCTGACCTTCTTATTGACGAAGAAACACATAAATAGCATCGGAATTAAATACAAAAGGCACAATGCCGACACAAGTACGAGAAGACTGGTTCTTCTTACTATGTTTTAAACCATTTCTGTGACACTAGTTATAGATTCCGATGCTTCCCTTCAGTCTTACTGTATCCCTCAGACCTTCTTATTGACGAAGAAACACAGAAATTGCATCGTAATTATATTCAAAAGGCCCAATGCCGACTTAAGTACAAGAAAACTGACTCTTCTTACTGTCTAGGTTTTTAATCATTCCTTTGACACTAGTTATAGATTTCGATGCTTCACTTCAGGTTTTACTGTATCCCTGTGACCTTCTTATTGACGATGAAACACAGAAATTGCATCGGAATTAAATACAAAAGGCACAATCGCGACTTATGTACAAGAAAACTGACTCTTCTTACTGTTTATGCTTTGAACCATTCCTGTGACACTAGTTATAGATTCCGATGCTTCACTTCGGGTTTACTGTATCCCTCTGACCTTCTTATAGACGATGAAACACGTAAATTGCATCGGAATTAAATACAAAAAGCACAATGCCGACTTAAGTACAAGAAGAATGGGTCTTCTTACTGTCTATGTTTGAACCATTCCTGTGACACTATTTATAGATTCCGATGCTTCACTTCAGGTTTACTGTATCCCTCTGACCTTCTTATTGACGATGAAACACAAATATTGCATCGTAATTAAATACAAAAGGCACAATGCCGACACAAGTACAAGAAGGCTGGCTCTTCTTGCTAACTATGTTTTAAACCATTTCTGTGACAATAGTTATAGCTTCCGATGCTTCCCTTCAGGTTTACTGTATCCCTCAGACCTTCTTATTGGCGAAGAAACACTGAAATTGCATCGTAATTATATTCAAAAGGCCCAATGCCGACTTAAGTACAAGAAAACTGACTCTTCTTACGTCTATGTTTTCAACCTTTCCTTTGACACTAGTTACAGATTCCGATACTTCACTTCAGGTTTACTGTATCCCTGTGACCTTCTTATTGACGATGAAACACAGAAATTGCATCGGAATTAAATACAAAAGGCACAATGCCGACTTATGTACAAGAAAACCGACTCTTCTTACTGTCTATGTTTTGAACCATTCCTGTGACACTAGTTATAGATTCCGATGCTTCACTCCGGGTTTACTGTCTCCCTCTGACCTTCTTATTGACGATGAAACACGTAAGTTGCATCGGAATTAAATACAAAAGGCACAATGCCGACTTAAGTACAAGAAGATTGACTCTTCTTACTGTCTATGTTTTGAAACATTCCTGTGATACTAGTTATAGATTCCGATGCTTCATTTCAGGTTTACTGTATCCCACTGACCTTATTATTGACGATGAAACACAGAAATTAAATCTTAAATAAATACAAAAGGCACAATGCCGAAATAAGTACAAGAAGACTGACTCTTCCTACTGTCTATGTTTTTAACCATTCCTGTGACACTAGTTATAGATACCGATGCTTCACTTCAGGTTTACTGTATCCCTCTGACGCTCTTATTGACGATGAAACACAGAAGTTACATCCCAATTAAATACAAAAGGCACAATGCCGACCCAAGTACAAGAAGACTGGCTCTTCTTACTGTCTATGTTTTGAACCATTCCTGTGACACTAGTTATAGATTCCGATGCTTCACTTCAGGTTTACTGTATCCCTCTGACCATCTCATTGACGATGAAACACGTAAATTGCATCGGAATTAAATACAAAAGTCACAATGCCGATATAAGTACAATAAGAATGTTTCTTCTTACTGTCTATGTTTTGAACCATTCCTGTGACACTAGTTATAGATTCCGATGCTTCACTTCAGGTTTACTGTATCCCTCTGACCTTCTTATTGACGATGAAACACAGAAATTGCATCCTAATTAAATACAAAAGGCACAATGGCGACACAAGTACAAGAAGACTGGCTCTTCTTACTGACTATGTTTTAAACCATTTCTGTGACACTAGTTATAGATTCCGATGCTTCACTTCGGTTTTACTGTATCCCTCTGACATTCTTAATGACGAAGAAACACAGATATTGCATCGGAATTAAATACAAAAGGCAAAATGCCGACTTAAGTACAAGAAGACTGACCCTTCTTACTGTCTATGTTTTGAACCATTCCTGAGACACTAGTTATAGATTTCGATGCTTTACTTCAGGTTTATTGTATCCCTCTGACCTTCTTATTGACGATGAGACACAGAAATTGTATCCTAATTAAATACAAATGGCACAATGCTGACTCAAGTACAAGAAGACTGGCTCTTATTACTGTCTATGTTTTGAACCGTTCCTGTGACACTAGTTATAGATTCCGATGCTTCACTTCGGGTTTACTGTATCCCTCTGAAATTCTTATTGACGATGAAACACGTAAATTGCATCGGAAATAAATAAAAAAGGCACAATGCCGACTTATGTACAAGAAGAATGGGTCTTCTTACTGTCTATGCTTTGAACCATTCCTGTGACACTAGTTATAGATTCCGATGCTTCCCTTCAGGTTTACTGTATCCCTCAGACCTTCTTATTGACGAAGAAACACGGAAATTGCATCGTAATTAAATTCAAAAGGCCCAATGCCGACTTAAGTACCAAAAAATTGACTCTTCCTACTGTCTATGTTTTTAACCTTTCCTTTGACACTAGTTATAGATTCCAATACTTCACTTCAGGTTTACTGTATCCCTGTGACCTTCTTATTGACGATGAAAAACAGAAATTGCATCGGAATTAAATACAAAAGGCACAATGCCGACTTATGTACAAGAAAACTGACTCTTCTTACTGTCTATGTTTTGAACCATTCCTGTGACACTAGTTATTGATTCCGATGCTTCACTTCGGGTTTACTGTATCCCTCTGACCTTCTTACTGACGATGAAACACGTAAATTGCATCGGAATTAAATACAAAAGGCACAATGCCGACTTAAGTACAAGAAGAATGGGTCTTCTTACTGTCTATATTTTGAACCATTCCTGAGACACTAGTTATAAATTCCGATGCTTCACTTCAGGTTTACTGTATCCCTCTGACCTTGTAATTGACGATAAAACACAGAAATTGCATCCTAATTAAATACAAAAGGCACAATGCCGACTCAAGTACAAGAAGACTGGCACTTCTTAATGTTTATGTTTTGAACCATTTCTGTGACACTAGTTATAGATTCCGATGCTTCACTTCGGGTTTACTGTATCCCTCTGACCTTCTTACTGACGATGAAACACGTAAATTGCATCGGAATTAAATACAAAAGGCACAATGCCGACTTAAGTACAAGAAGAATTAGTCTTCTTACTGCCTATATTTTGAACCATTCCTGTGACACTAGTTATAGATTCCGATGCTTCACTTCAGGTTTACTGTATACCTCTGACCTTATTACTGACGATGAAACACGGAAATTAAATCTTGATTAAATACAAAAGGCACAATGCCGAAATAAGTACAAGAAGGCTGACTCTTCCTATTGTCTATGTTTTGAACCATTCCTGTGACACTAGTTATAGATTCCGATGCTTCACTTCAGGTTTACTGTGTCTCTCTGACCTTCTTATTGACGAAGAAACACATAAATTGCATCCGAATTAAATACTAAAGGCACAATGCCGACCCAAGTACAAGAAGACTGGCTCTTCTTACTGTCTATGTTTTGAACCATTCCTGTGACACTAGTTACAGATTCCGATGCTTCACTTCAGGTTTACTGTGTTCCTCTGACCTTCTTATTGACGAAGAAACACATAAATTGCATCGGAATTAAATACAAAAGGCACAATGCCGACACAAGTACAAGAAGACTGGCTCTTCTAATTGTCTATGTTTTGAACCATTCCTGTGACACTAGTTATAGATTCCGATGCTTCTCTTCAGGTTTACTGAATCCCTCTGACCATCTCATTGACGATGAAACACGTAAAATGCATCGGAATTAAATACAAAAGTCACAATGCCGACTTAAGTACAAGAAGAATGTTTCTTCTTACTGTCTATGTTTTGAATCATTCCAGTGACACTAGTTATAGATTCCGATGCTTCACTTCAGGTTTACTGTATCCCTCTGACCTTCTTATTGACGATGAAACACGGAAATTGCATCCTAATTAAATACAAAAGGCACAATGCCGACACAAGTACAAGAAGACTGGCTCTTCTTACTGACTATGTTTTAGACCATTTCTGTGACACTAGTTATAGATTCCGATGCTTCACTTCAGTTTTACTGTATCCCTCTGACATTCTTAATGACGAAGAAACACAGATATTGCATCGGAATTAAATACAAAAGGCAAAATGCCGACTTAAGTACAAGAAGACTGACCCTTCTTACTGTCTATGTTTTGAACCATTCCTGAGACACTAGTTATAGATTTCGATGCTTTACTTCAGGTTTATTGTATCCCTCTGACCTTCTTACTGACGATGAAACACGTAAATTGCATCGGAATTAGATACAAAAGGCACAATGCCGACTTAAGTACAAGAAGAATGGGTCTTCTTACTGTCTATATTTTGAACCATTCCTGTAACACTAGTTATAGATTCCGATGTTTCACTTCAGGTTTACTGTATACCTCTGACCTTATTACTGACGATGAAACACAGAAATTAAATCTTGATTAAATACAAAAGGCACAATGCCGAAATAAGTACAAGAAGACTGACTCTTCCTATTGTCTATGTTTTGAACCATTCCTGTGACACTAGTTATAGATTCCGATGCTTCACTTCAGGTTTACTGTGTCCCTCTGACCTTCTTATTGACGAAGAAACACATAAATTGCATCCGAATTAAATACTAAAGGCACATTGCCGACCCAAGTACAAGAAGACTGGCTCTTCTTACTGTCTATGTTTTGAACCATTCCTGTGACACTAGTTACAGATTCCGATGCTTCACTTCAGGTTTACTGTGTCCCTCTGACCTTCTTATTGACGAAGAAACACATAAATTGCATCGGAATTAAATACAAAAGGCACAATGCCGACACAAGTACAAGAAGATTGGCTCTTCTTACTGACTATGTTTTAAACCATTTCTGTGACACTAGTTATAGATTCCGATGCTTCCCTTCAGGGTAAGTGTATCTCTCAGACCTTCTTATTGACGAAGAAACACAGAAATTGCATCGTAATTATATTCAAAAGGCCCAATGCCGACTTAAGTACCAAAAAATTGACTCTTCCTACTGTCTATGTTTTTAACCTTTCCTTTGACACTAGTTATAGATTCCAATACTTCACTTCAGGTTTACTGTATCCCTGTGACCTTCTTATTGACGATGAAAAACAGAAATTGCATCGGAATTAAATACAAAAGGCACAATGCCGACTTATGTACAAGAAAACTGACTCTTCTTACTGTCTATGTTTTGAACCATTCCTGTGACACTAGTTATTGATTCCGATGCTTCACTTCGGGTTTACTGTATCCCTCTGACCTTCTTACTGACGATGAAACACGTAAATTGCATCGGAATTAAATACAAAAGGCACAATGCCGACTTAAGTACAAGAAGAATGGGTCTTCTTACTGTCTATATTTTGAACCATTCCTGAGACACTAGTTATAAATTCCGATGCTTCACTTCAGGTTTACTGTATCCCTCTGACCTTGTAATTGACGATAAAACACAGAAATTGCATCCTAATTAAATACAAAAGGCACAATGCCGACTCAAGTACAAGAAGACTGGCACTTCTTAATGTTTATGTTTTGAACCATTTCTGTGACACTAGTTATAGATTCCGATGCTTCACTTCGGGTTTACTGTATCCCTCTGACCTTCTTACTGACGATGAAACACGTAAATTGCATCGGAATTAAATACAAAAGGCACAATGCCGACTTAAGTACAAGAAGAATTAGTCTTCTTACTGCCTATATTTTGAACCATTCCTGTGACACTAGTTATAGATTCCGATGCTTCACTTCAGGTTTACTGTATACCTCTGACCTTATTACTGACGATGAAACACGGAAATTAAATCTTGATTAAATACAAAAGGCACAATGCCGAAATAAGTACAAGAAGGCTGACTCTTCCTATTGTCTATGTTTTGAACCATTCCTGTGACACTAGTTATAGATTCCGATGCTTCACTTCAGGTTTACTGTGTCTCTCTGACCTTCTTATTGACGAAGAAACACATAAATTGCATCCGAATTAAATACTAAAGGCACAATGCCGACCCAAGTACAAGAAGACTGGCTCTTCTTACTGTCTATGTTTTGAACCATTCCTGTGACACTAGTTACAGATTCCGATGCTTCACTTCAGGTTTACTGTGTTCCTCTGACCTTCTTATTGACGAAGAAACACATAAATTGCATCGGAATTAAATACAAAAGGCACAATGCCGACACAAGTACAAGAAGACTGGCTCTTCTAATTGTCTATGTTTTGAACCATTCCTGTGACACTAGTTATAGATTCCGATGCTTCTCTTCAGGTTTACTGAATCCCTCTGACCATCTCATTGACGATGAAACACGTAAAATGCATCGGAATTAAATACAAAAGTCACAATGCCGACTTAAGTACAAGAAGAATGTTTCTTCTTACTGTCTATGTTTTGAATCATTCCAGTGACACTAGTTATAGATTCCGATGCTTCACTTCAGGTTTACTGTATCCCTCTGACCTTCTTATTGACGATGAAACACGGAAATTGCATCCTAATTAAATACAAAAGGCACAATGCCGACACAAGTACAAGAAGACTGGCTCTTCTTACTGACTATGTTTTAGACCATTTCTGTGACACTAGTTATAGATTCCGATGCTTCACTTCAGTTTTACTGTATCCCTCTGACATTCTTAATGACGAAGAAACACAGATATTGCATCGGAATTAAATACAAAAGGCAAAATGCCGACTTAAGTACAAGAAGACTGACCCTTCTTACTGTCTATGTTTTGAACCATTCCTGAGACACTAGTTATAGATTTCGATGCTTTACTTCAGGTTTATTGTATCCCTCTGACCTTCTTACTGACGATGAAACACGTAAATTGCATCGGAATTAGATACAAAAGGCACAATGCCGACTTAAGTACAAGAAGAATGGGTCTTCTTACTGTCTATATTTTGAACCATTCCTGTAACACTAGTTATAGATTCCGATGTTTCACTTCAGGTTTACTGTATACCTCTGACCTTATTACTGACGATGAAACACAGAAATTAAATCTTGATTAAATACAAAAGGCACAATGCCGAAATAAGTACAAGAAGACTGACTCTTCCTATTGTCTATGTTTTGAACCATTCCTGTGACACTAGTTATAGATTCCGATGCTTCACTTCAGGTTTACTGTGTCCCTCTGACCTTCTTATTGACGAAGAAACACATAAATTGCATCCGAATTAAATACTAAAGGCACATTGCCGACCCAAGTACAAGAAGACTGGCTCTTCTTACTGTCTATGTTTTGAACCATTCCTGTGACACTAGTTACAGATTCCGATGCTTCACTTCAGGTTTACTGTGTCCCTCTGACCTTCTTATTGACGAAGAAACACATAAATTGCATCGGAATTAAATACAAAAGGCACAATGCCGACACAAGTACAAGAAGATTGGCTCTTCTTACTGACTATGTTTTAAACCATTTCTGTGACACTAGTTATAGATTCCGATGCTTCCCTTCAGGGTAAGTGTATCTCTCAGACCTTCTTATTGACGAAGAAACACAGAAATTGCATCGTAATTATATTCAAAAGGCCCAATGCCGACTTAAGTACAAGAACACTGACTCTTCTTACTGTCTATGTTTTTAACCATTCTTTTGACAATAGTTATAGATTCCGATACTTCACTTCAGGTTTACTGTATCCTGTGACCTTCTTATTGACGGTGAAATACAGAATTTGAATCGGAATTAAATACAAAAAGCACAATGCCGACTTATGTACAAGAATACTGACTCTTCTTACTGTCCATGTTTTGAACCATTCCTGTGACACTAGTTATAGATTCCGGGATTCACTTTGGGTTTACTGTGTCCCTCTGACCTTCTTATTGACGATGAAACACAGAAATTGCATCCTAATTAAATACAAAAGGCACAATGCCTGCTCAAGTATAAGGAGAATGGGTCTTCTTACTGTCTATGTTTTGAACCATTTCTGTGACACTAGTTATAGATTCCGATGCTTCACTTCAGTTTTACTGTATCCCTCTGACCTTCTTCATGACGAAGAAACACAGATATTGCATCGGAATTAAATACAAAAGGCACAATGCCGACTTAAGTCCAAGAAGACTGATTCTTCTTACTGTCTATGTTTTGAACCATTCCTGTGACACTAGTTATAGAATGCGATGCTTCACTTCAGGTTTACTGTATCCCTGTGACATTGTTATTGACGATGAAACACAGAAATTGCATGGGAATTTAATACAAAAGGCACAATGCCGACCCAAGTACAAGAACACTGGCTCTTCTTACTGTCTATGTTTTGAACCATTTCTGTGACACTAGTTATAGATTCCGATGCTTGCCTTTATGATTACTGTATCCCTCTGACCTTCTTATTGACGAAGAAACACAGATATTGCATCGGAATTAAATACAAATGGCACAATGCCGACTTAAGTACAAGAAGACTGACCCTTCTTACTGAATAAGTTTTGAACCATTCCTGTGACACTAGTTATAGATACCGATGCTTCACTTAAGGTTTACTGTATCCCTCTGACCTTCCTATTGACGATGAAACACAGAAATTGCAGCGGAATTAAATACAAAAGGCACAATGCCGTCTTAAGTACAAAAAGACTGACTCTTCTTACTGTCTATGTTTTGAACCATTCCTGTGACACTAGTTATAGATTCCGATGCTTGACTTTAGGTTTACTGAATCCCTCTGACCTTCTTATAGACAAAGAAACACATAAATTGCATCGCAATTAAATAAAAAACTCACAATGCCGACTCATTTACAAGAAGACAGGCTCTTCTTACTGTCTATGATTTAAACCATTTCTGTGACACTAGTTATAGATTCCGATGCTTCACTTCAGGTTTACTGTATCCCTCTGACCTTTTTATTGACGAAGAAACACAGATATTGCATCGGAATTAAATACAAAAGGTACAATGCCGACTTAAGTACAAGAAGACTGACCCATCCTACTGTCTTTGTTTTGAACCATTCCTGTGACACTAGTCATAGGTTCCCATGCTTCACTTCAGTTTAACTGTATCCCTCTGACCTTCTTATTGACGATGAAACACAGAAATTGCATCGGAATTAAATACAAAAGGCACAATGCCGACATAAGTACAAGAAGACTGACTCTTCCTAATGTCTATCTTTGAACCAATCCTGTGACACTAGTTTTAGATTCCGATGCTTCACTTCAGGTTTTCTGTATCCCTCTGACCTCTTTATTGACGATAAAACACAGAAATTGCATCTTAATTCAATACAAAAGGCACAATGCCGACTTAAGTACAAGAAGACTGACTCAACTTACTGTCAATGTTTTCTACCATTCCGGTGACATTAGTTATAGATTCCGATGATTCACTTCAGGTAACTGTATCCAGCTGCCCTTCTTATTGACGATGAAACACAGAAATTGCATCGTAAATATATACAAAAGGCACCATGCCGACTTAAGTACAAGAAGACTGACTCTTCTTACTGTCTATGTTTTGAACCATTCCTGTGACACTACCTATTGATTCCGATGTTTCCCTTCAGGTTTACTGTATCCCTCTGAGCTTCTTATTGACGATGAAACACAGAAATTGCATCGGAATTATATACAAAAGGCACAATGCCGACTTAAGTACAAAAAGACTGACTCTTCTTACTGTCTATGATTTGAACCATTCCTGTGACACTAGTTATGGATTCCGATGCTTCACTTCAGGTCTACTGTATGCCTTTCACCTTCCTATTGACGATGAAACACAGAAATTGCATCTTAATTAAATACAAAAAGCACAATGCCGAATTAAGTACACGAAGACTGACTCTTCCTACTGTCTATCTTTTGAACCATTCCTGTGACACTAGTTATAGATTCCGATGCTTCACTTCGGGTTTATTGTATCCCTGTGACCTCCTTATTGACGATGAAACACAGAAATTGCATCGGACTTAAATACAAAAGGCACAATGCCGACTTATGTACAAGAAAACTGACTCTTCTTACTGTCTATGTTTTGAACCATTCCTGTGACACTAGTTATAGATTCCGATGCTTCACTTCAGGTTTACTGTATCCCTCTGACCTTAATATTGACGATGAAACACATAAATTGCATCTTAATTAAATACAAAAGGCACAATGCCGACTTCAGTGCAGGAACACTGACTCTTCTTACTGTCTAAGGTTTGAACCATTCCTGTGACGCTAGTTATAGATTCCGATGCTTCACTTCAGGTTTACTGTATCCCTCTGACCTTCCTATAGACGATGAAACACAGAAATAGCATCTTAATTAAATACAAAAGGCACAATGCCGACTTCAGTACAAGAACACTAACTCATCTTACTCTCTATGGTTTGAACCATTCCTGTGACACTAGTTATAGCTTCCGATATCTCACTTCAGGTTTACTGTATCCCTGTGACCTTCTTATTGACGATAAAACACAGAAATTGCATCGGAATTAAATACAAAAGGCACAATGGTGACTTATGTACAAAAAAACTGACTCTTCTTACTGTCTATGTTTTGAACAATTCCTGTGACACTAGTTATAGATTCCGATGCTTCACTTCAGGTTTACTGTATCCCTTTCACCTTCCAATTGACGATGAAACACAGAAATTAAATCTTAATTAAATACAAAAGGCACAATGCCGAAATAAGTACAAGAAGACTTACTCTTCCTACTGTCTATCTTTTGAACCATTCCTGTGACACTAGTTATGGATTCCGATGCTTTACTTCAGGTTTACTGTATCCATCTGACGCACTTATTGACGATGAAACACAGAAGTTGCATCCGAATTAAATACAAAAGGCACAATGTCGACCCAAGTACAAGATGACTGGCTCTTCTTACTGTCTATGTTTTGAACCATTCCTGTGACACTAGTTATAGATTCCGATGCTTCCCTTCAGTCTTACTGTATCCCTCAGACCTTCTTATTGACGAAGAAACACAGAAATTGCATCGTAATTATATTCAAAAGGCCCAATGCCGACTTAAGTACAAGAAAACTGACTCTTCTTACTGTCTAGGTTTTTAATCATTCCTTTGACACTAGTTATAGATTTCGATGCTTCACTTCAGGTTTTACTGTATCCCTGTGACCTTCTTATTGACGATGAAACACAGAAATTGCATCGAAATTAAATACAAAAGGCACAATCGCGACTTATGTACAAGAAAACTGACTCTTCTTACTGTTTGTGCTTTGAACCATTCCTGTGACACTAGTTATAGATTCCGATGCTTCACTTCGGGTTTACTGTATCCCTCTGACCTTCTTATAGACGATGAAACCCGTAAATTGCATCGGAATTAAATAAAAAAGGCACAATGCCGACTTAAGTACAAGAAGAATGGGTCTTCTTACAGTCTATGTTTGAACCATTCCTGTGACACTAGTTATAGATTCCGATGCTTCACTTCAGGTTTACTGTATCCCTCTGACCTTCTTATTGACGATGAAACACAAATATTGCATCCTAATTAAATACAAAAGGCACAATGCCGACACAAGTACAAGAAGGCTGGCTCTTCTTGCTAACTATGTTTTAAACCATTTCTGTGACAATAGTTATAGCTTCCGATGCTTCCCTTCAGGTTTACTGTATCCCTCAGACCTTCTTATTGGCGAAGAAACACTGAAATTGCATCGTAATTATATTCAAAAGGCCCAATGCCGACTTAAGTACAAGAAAACTGACTCTTCTTACTGTCTATGTTTTGAACCATTCCTGTGACACTAGTTATAGATTCCGATGCTTCACTCCGGGTTTACTGTGTCCCTCTGACCTTCTTATTGACGATGAAACACGTAAGTTGCATCGGAATTAAATACAAAAGGCACAATGCCGACTTAAGTACAAGAAGATTGACTCTTCTTACTGTCTATGTTTTGAAACATTCCTGTGATACTAGTTATAGATTCCGATGCTTCATTTCAGGTTTACTGTATCCCACTGACCTTATTATTGACGATGAAACACAGAAATTAAATCTTAAATAAATACAAAAGGCACAATGCCGAAATAAGTACAAGAAGACTGACTCTTCCTACTGTCTATGTTTTTAACCATTCCTGTGACACTAGTTATAGATTCCGATGCTTGACTTCAGGTTTACTGTATCCCTCTGACGCTCTTATTGACGATGAAACACAGAAGTTACATCCCAATTAAATACAAAAGGCACAATGCCGACCCAAGTACAAGAAGACTGGCTCTTCTTACTGTCTATGTTTTGAACCATTCCTGTGACACTAGTTATAGATTCCGATGCTTCACTTCAGGTTTACTGTATCCCTCTGACCTTCTTATTGACGATGAAACACAGAAATTGCATCCTAATTAAATACAAAAGGCACAATGCCGACACAAGTACAAGAAGACTGGCTCTTCTTACTGACTATGTTTTAAACCATTTCTGTGACACTAGTTATAGATTCCGATGCTTCACTTCAGTTTTACTGTATCCCTCTGACATTCTTAATGACGAAGAAACACAGATATTGCATCGGAATTAAATACAAAAGGCAAAATGCCGACTTAAGTACAAGAAGACTGACCCTTCTTACTGTCTATGTTTTGAACCATTCCTGAGACACTAGTTATAGATTTCGATGCTTTACTTCAGGTTTATTGTATCCCTCTGACCTTCTTATTGACGATGAGACACAGAAATTGTATCCTAATTAAATACAAATGGCACAATGCTGACTCAAGTACAAGAAGACTGACTCTTCTTACTGTCTATGTTTTGAACCGTTCCTGTGACACTAGTTATAGATTCCGATGCTTCACTTCGGGTTTACTGTATCCCTCTGAAATTCTTATTGACGATGTGACACCTAAATTGCATCGAAATTAAATAAAAAAGGCACAATGCCGACTTATGTACAAGAAGAATGGGTCTTCTTACTGTCTATGCTTTGAACCATTCCTGTGACACTAGTTATAGATTCCGATGCTTCCCTTCAGGTTTACTGTATCCCTCAGACCTTCTTATTGACGAAGAAACACGGAAATTGCATCGTAATTAAATTCAAAAGGCCCAATGCCGACTTAAGTACCAGAAAATTGACTCTTCCTACTGTCTATGTTTTTAACCTTTCCTTTGACACTAGTTATAGATTCCGATACTTCACTTCAGGTTTACTGTATCCCTGTGACCTTCTTATTGACGATGAAAAACAGAAATTGCATCGGAATTAAATACAAAAGGCACAATGCCGACTTATGTACAAGAAAACTGACTCTTCTTACTGTCTATGTTTTGAAATATTCCTGTGACACTAGTTATTGATTCCGATGCTTCACTTCGGGTTTACTGTATCCCTCTGACCTTCTTACTGACGATGAAACACGTAAATTGCATCGGAATTAAATACAAAAGGCACAATGCCGACTTAAGTACAAGAAGAATGGGTCTTCTTACTGTCTATATTTTGAACCATTCCTGTGACACTAGTTATAATTTCCGATGCTTCACTTCAGGTTTACTGTATCCCTCTGACCTTGTTATTGACGATAAAACACAGAAATTGCATCCTAATTAAATACAAAAGGCACAATGCCGACTCAAGTACAAGAAGACTGGCACTTCTTAATGTTTATGTTTTGAACCATTTCTGTGACACTAGTTATAGATTCCGATGCTTCACTTCGGGTTTACTGTATCCCTCTGACCTTCTTACTGACGATGAAACACGTAAATTGCATCGGAATTAAATACAAAAGGCACAATGCCGACTTAAGTACAAGAAGAATGGGTCTTCTTACTGTCAATATTTTGAACCATTCCTATGACACTAGTTATAGATTCCGATGCTTCACTTCAGGTTTGCTGTGTCCCTCTGACCTTCTTATTGACGAAGAAACACTTAAATTGCATCCGAATTAAATACTAAAGGCACAATGCCGACCCAAGTACAAGAAGACTGGCTCTTCTTACTGTCTATGTTTTGAACCATTCCTGTGACACTAGTTACAGATTCCGATGCTTCACTTCAGGTTTACTGTGTCCCTCTGACCTTCTTATTGACGAAGAAACACATAAATTGCATCTGAATTAAATACAAAAGGCACAATGCCGACACAAGTACAAGGAGATTGGCTCTTCTTACTGACTATGTTTTAAACCATTTCTGTGACACTAGTTATAGATTCCGATGCTTCCCTTCAGGGTAAGTGTATCTCTCAGACCTTCTTATTGACGAAGAAACACAGAAATTGCATCGTAATTATATTCAAAAGGCCCAATGCCGACTTAAGTACAAGAACACTGACTCTTCTTACTGTCTATGTTTTTAACCATTCTATTGACAATAGTTATAGATTCCGATACTTCACTTCAGGTTTACTGTATCCTGTGACCTTCTTATTGACGGTGAAATACAGAATTTGAATCGGAATTAAATACAAAAAGCACAATGCCGACTTATGTACAAGAATACTGACTCTTCTTACTGTCCATGTTTTGAACCATTCCTGTGACACTAGTTATAGATTCCGGGCTTCACTTTGGGTTTACTGTGTCCCTCTGACCTTCTTATTGACGATGAAACACGTAAGTTGCTTCGGAATTAAATACAAAAGGCGCAATGCCGACTTATGTACAAGAAGAATGGGTCTTCTTACTGTCTATGTTTTGAACCATTCCTGTGACACTAGTTATAGATTCCGATGCTTCACTTCAGGTTTACTGTATCCCTCTGACCTTCTTATTGACGATGAAACACAGAAATTGCATCCTAATTAAATACAAAAGGCACAATGCCTACTCAAGTATAATGAGAATGGGTCTTCTTACTGTCTATGTTTTGAACCATTTCTGTGACACTAGTTATAGATTCCGATGCTTCACTTCAGTTTTACTGTATCCCTCTGACCTTCTTCATGACGAAGAAACACAGATATTGCATCGGAATTAATTACAAAAGGCACAATGCCGACTTAAGTCCAAGATGACTGATTCTTCTTACTGTCTATGTTTTGAACCATTCCTGTGACACTAGTTATAGAATCCGATGCTTCACTTCAGGTTTACTGTATCCCTCTGACATTGTTATTGACGATGAAACACAGAAATTGCATCGGAATTTAATACAAAAGGCACAATGCCGACCCAAGTACAAGAAGACTGGCTCTTCTTACTGTCTATGTTTTGAACCATTTCTGTGACACTAGTTATAGATTCCGATGCTTGCCTTTATGATTACTGTATCCCTCTGACCTTCTTATTGACGAAGAAACACAGATATTGCATCGGAATTAAATACAAATGGCACAATGCCGACTTAAGTACAAGAAGACTGACCCTTCTTACTGAATAAGTTTTGAACCATTCCTGTGACACTAGTTATAGATACCGATGCTTCACTTAAGGTTTACTGTATCCCTCTGACCTTCTTATTGACGATGAAACGCAGAAATTGCATCGTAATTAAATACAAAAGGCACAATGCCGTCTTAAGTACAAAAAGACTGACTCTTCTTACTGTCTATGTTTTGAACAATTCCTGTGACACTAGTTATGGATTCCGATGCTTGACTTTAGGTTTACTGAATCCCTCTGACCTTCTTATAGACAAAGAAACATAAATTGCATCGCAATTAAATAAAAAAGGCACAATGCCGACTCATTTACAAGAAGACAGGCTCTTCATACTGTCTATGATTTAAACCATTTCTGTGACACTAGTTATAGATTCCGATGCTTCACTTCAGGTTTACTGTATCCCTCTGACCTTTTTATTGACGAAGAAACACAGATATTGCATCGGAATTAAATACAAAATTTACAATGCCGACTTAAGTACAAGAAGACTGACCCATCCTACTGTCTTTGTTTTGAACCATTCCTGTGACACTAGTCATAGGTTCCCATGCTTCACTTCAGTTTAACTGTATCCCTCTGACCTTCTTATTGACGATGAAACACAGAAATTGCATCGGAATTAAATACAAAAGGCACAATGCCGACATAAGTACAAGAAGACTGACTCTTCCTAATGTCTATCTTTGAACCAATCCTGTGACACTAGTTTTAGATTCCGATGCTTCACTTCAGGTTTTCTGTATCCCTCTGACCTCTTTATTGACGATGAAACACAGAAATTGCATCTTAATTAAATACAAAAGGCACAATGCCGACTTAAGTACAAGAAGACTGACTCTTCTTACTGTCTATGTTTTGAACCATTCCTGTGACACTACCTATTGATTCCGATGTTTCACTTCAGGTTTACTGTATCCCTCTGAGCTTCTTATTGACGATGAAACACAGAAATTGCATCGGAATTATATACAAAAGGCACAATGCCGACTTAAGTACAAAAAGACTGACTCTTCTTACTGTCTATGATTTGAACCATTCCTGTGACACTAGTTATGGATTCCGATGCTTCACTTCAGGTCTACTGTATGCCTTTCACCTTCCTATTGACGATGAAACACAGAAATTGCATCTTAATTAAATACAAAAAGCACAATGCCGAATTAAGTACACGAAGACTGACTCTTCCTACTGTCTATCTTTTGAACCATTCCTGTGACACTAGTTATAGATTCCGATGCTTCACTTCGGGTTTATTGTATCCCTGTGACCTCCTTATTGACGATGAAACACAGAAATTGCATCGGACTTAAATACAAAAGGCACAATGCCGACTTATGTACAAGAAAACTGACTCTTCTTACTGTCTATGTTTTGAACCATTCCTGTGACACTAGTTATAGATTCCGATGCATCACTTCAGGTTTACTGTATCCCTCTGACCTTATTATTGACGATGAAACACATAAATTGCATCTTAATTAAATACAAAAGGCACAATGCCGACTTCAGTGCAGGAACACTGACTCTTCTTACTGTCTAAGGTTTGAACCATTCCTGTGACAGTAGTTATAGATTCCGATGCTTCACTTCAGGTTTACTGTATCCCTCTGACCTTCCTATAGACGATGAAACACAGAAATAGCATCTTAATTAAATACAAAAGGCACAATGCCGACTTCAGTACAAGAACACTAACTCATCTTACTCTCTATGGTTTGAACCATTCCTGTGACACTAGTTATAGATTCCGATATCTCACTTCAGGTTTACTGTATCCCTGTGACCTTCTTATTGACGATAAAACACAGAAATTGCATCGGAATTAAATACAAAAGGCACAATGGTGACTTATGTACAAAAAAAACTGACTCTTCTTACTGTCTATGTTTTGAACCATTCCTGTGACACTAGTTATAGATTCCGATGCTTCACTTCAGGGTTACTGTGTCCCTCTGACCTTCTTATTGACGAAGAAACACATAAATAGCATCGGAATTAAATACAAAAGGCACAATGCCGACACAAGTACAAGAAGACTGGCTCTTCTTACTGACTATGTTTTAAACCATTTCTGTGACACTAGTTATAGATTCCAATGCTTCCCTTCAGTCTTACTGTATCCCTCAGACCTTCTTATTGACGAAGAAACACAGAAATTGCATCGTAATTATATTCAAAAGGGCCAATGCAGACTTAAGTACAAGAAAACTGACTCTTCTTACTGTCTAGGTTTTTAATCATTCCTTTGACACTAGTTATAGATTTCGATGCTTCACTTCAGGTTTTACTGTATCCCTGTGACCTTCTTATTGACGATGAAACACAGAAATTGCATCGAAATTAAATACAAAAGGCACAATCGCGACTTATGTACGAGAAAACTGACTCTTCTTACTGTTTATGCTTTGAACCATTCCTGTGACACTAGTTATAGATTCCGATGCTTCACTTCGGGTTTACTGTATCCCTCTGACCTTCTTATAGACGATGAAACACGTAAATTGCATCGGAATTAAATACAAAAGGCACAATGCCGACTTAAGTACAAGAAGAATGGGTCTTCTTACTGTCTATGTTTGAACCATTCCTGTGACACTAGTTATAGATTCCGATGCTTCACTTCAGGTTTACTGTATCCCTCTGACCTTCTTATTGACGATGAAACACAAATATTGCATCCTAATTAAATACAAAAGGCACAATGCCGACACAAGTACAAGAAGGCTGGCTCTTCTTGCTAAGTATGTTTTAAACCATTTCTGTGACAATAGTTATAGCTTCCGATGCTTCCCTTCAGGTTTACTGTATCCCTCAGACCTTCTTATTGGCGAAGAAACACTGAAATTGCATCGTAATTATATTCAAAAGGCCCAATGCCGACTTAAGTACAAGAAAACTGACTCTTCTTACGTCTATGTTTTCAACCTTTCCTTTGACACTAGTTATAGATTGCGATGCTTCTCTTCAGGTTTACTGTATCCCTCTGACCATCTCATTGACGATGAAACACGTAAAATGCATCGGAATTAAATACAAAAGTCACAATGCCGACTTAAGTACAAGAAGAATGTTTCTTCTTACTGTCTATGTTTTGAACCATTCCAGTGACACTAGTTATAGATTCCGATGCTTCACTTCAGGTTTACTGTATCCCTCTGACCTTCTTATTGACGATGAAACACAGAAATTGCATCCTAATTAAATACAAAAGGCACAATGCCGACACAAGTACAAGAAGACTGGCTCTTCTTACTGACTATGTTTTAGACCATTTCTGTGACACTAGTTATAGATTCCGATGCTTCACTTCAGTTTTACTGTATCCCTCTGACATTCTTAATGACGAAGAAACACAGATATTGCATCGGAATTAAATACAAAAGGCAAAATGCCGACTTAAGTACAAGAAGACTGACCCTTCTTACTGTCTATGTTTTGAACCATTCCTGAGACACTAGTTATAGATTTCGATGCTTTACTTCAGGTTTATTGTATCCCTCTGACCTTCTTACTGACGATGAAACACGTAAATTGCATCGGAATTAGATACAAAAGGCACAATGCCGACTTAAGTACAAGAAGAATGGGTCTTCTTACTGTCTATATTTTGAACCATTCCTGTAACACTAGTTATAGATTCCGATGCTTCACTTCAGGTTTACTGTATACCTCTGACCTTATTACTGACGATGAAACACAGAAATTAAATCTTGATTAAATACAAAAGGCACAATGCCGAAATAAGTACAAGAAGACTGACTCTTCCTATTGTCTATGTTTTGAACCATTCCTGTGACACTAGTTATAGATTCCGATGCTTCACTTCAGGTTTACTGTGTCCCTCTGACCTTCTTATTGACGAAGAAACACATAAATTGCATCCGAATTAAATACTAAAGGCACATTGCCGACCCAAGTACAAGAAGACTGGCTCTTCTTACTGTCTATGTTTTGAACCATTCCTGTGACACTAGTTACAGATTCCGATGCTTCACTTCAGGTTTACTGTGTCCCTCTGACCTTCTTATTGACGAAGAAACACATAAATTGCATCGGAATTAAATACAAAAGGCACAATGCCGACACAAGTACAAGAAGATTGGCTCTTCTTACTGACTATGTTTTAAACCATTTCTGTGACACTAGTTATAGATTCCGATGCTTCCCTTCAGGGTAAGTGTATCTCTCAGACCTTCTTATTGACGAAGAAACACAGAAATTGCATCGTAATTATATTCAAAAGGCCCAATGCCGACTTAAGTACAAGAACACTGACTCTTCTTACTGTCTATGTTTTTAACCATTCTTTTGACAATAGTTATAGATTCCGATACTTCACTTCAGGTTTACTGTATCCTGTGACCTTCTTATTGACGGTGAAATACAGAATTTGAATCGGAATTAAATACAAAAAGCACAATGCCGACTTATGTACAAGAATACTGACTCTTCTTACTGTCCATGTTTTGAACCATTCCTGTGACACTAGTTATAGATTCCGGGCTTCACTTTGGGTTTACTGTGTCCCTCTGACCTTCTTATTGACGATGAAACACAGAAATTGCATCCTAATTAAATACAAAAGGCACAATGCCTGCTCAAGTATAAGGAGAATGGGTCTTCTTACTGTCTATGTTTTGAACCATTTCTGTGACACTAGTTATAGATTCCGATGCTTCACTTCAGTTTTACTGTATCCCTCTGACCTTCTTCATGACGAAGAAACACAGATATTGCATCGGAATTAAATACAAAAGGCACAATGCCGACTTAAGTCCAAGAAGACTGATTCTTCTTACTGTCTATGTTTTGAACCATTCCTGTGACACTAGTTATAGAATGCGATGCTTCACTTCAGGTTTACTGTATCCCTGTGACATTGTTATTGACGATGAAACACAGAAATTGCATGGGAATTTAATACAAAAGGCACAATGCCGACCCAAGTACAAGAACACTGGCTCTTCTTACTGTCTATGTTTTGAACCATTTCTGTGACACTAGTTATAGATTCCGATGCTTGCCTTTATGATTACTGTATCCCTCTGACCTTCTTATTGACGAAGAAACACAGATATTGCATCGGAATTAAATACAAATGGCACAATGCCGACTTAAGTACAAGAAGACTGACCCTTCTTACTGAATAAGTTTTGAACCATTCCTGTGACACTAGTTATAGATACCGATGCTTCACTTAAGGTTTACTGTATCCCTCTGACCTTCCTATTGACGATGAAACACAGAAATTGCAGCGGAATTAAATACAAAAGGCACAATGCCGTCTTAAGTACAAAAAGACTGACTCTTCTTACTGTCTATGTTTTGAACCATTCCTGTGACACTAGTTATAGATTCCGATGCTTGACTTTAGGTTTACTGAATCCCTCTGACCTTCTTATAGACAAAGAAAAACATAAATTGCATCGCAATTAAATAAAAAACTCACAATGCCGACTCATTTACAAGAAGACAGGCTCTTCTTACTGTCTATGATTTAAACCATTTCTGTGACACTAGTTATAGATTCCGATGCTTCACTTCAGGTTTACTGTATCCCTCTGACCTTTTTATTGACGAAGAAACACAGATATTGCATCGGAATTAAATACAAAAGGTACAATGCCGACTTAAGTACAAGAAGACTGACCCATCCTACTGTCTTTGTTTTGAACCATTCCTGTGACACTAGTCATAGGTTCCCATGCTTCACTTCAGTTTAACTGTATCCCTCTGACCTTCTTATTGACGATGAAACACAGAAATTGCATCGGAATTAAATACAAAAGGCACAATGCCGACATAAGTACAAGAAGACTGACTCTTCCTAATGTCTATCTTTGAACCAATCCTGTGACACTAGTTTTAGAGACCGATGCTTCACTTCAGGTTTTCTGTATCCCTCTGACCTCTTTATTGACGATAAAACACAGAAATTGCATCTTAATTCAATACAAAAGGCACAATGCCGACTTAAGTACAAGAAGACTGACTCATTTTACTGTCAATGTTTTCTACCATTCCGGTGACATTAGTTATAGATTCCGATGATTCACTTCAGGTAACTGTATCCAGCTGCCCTTCTTATTGACGATGAAACACAGAAATTGCATCGTAAATATATACAAAAGGCACAATGCCGACTTAAGTACAAGAAGACTGACTCTTCTTACTGTCTATGTTTTGAACCATTCCTGTGACACTACCTATTGATTCCGATATTTCCCTTCAGGTTTACTGTATCCCTCTGAGCTTCTTATTGACGATGAAACACAGAAATTGCATCGGAATTATATACAAAAGGCACAATGCCGACTTAAGTACAAAAAGACTGACTCTTCTTACTGTCTATGATTTGAACCATTCCTGTGACACTAGTTATGGATTCCGATGCTTCACTTCAGGTCTACTGTATGCCTTTCACCTTCCTATTGACGATGAAACACAGAAATTGCATCTTAATTAAATACAAAAAGCACAATGCCGAATTAAGTACACGAAGACTGACTCTTCCTACTGTCTATCTTTTGAACCATTCCTGTGACACTAGTTATAGATTCCGACGCTTCACTTCGGGTTTATTGTATCCCTGTGACCTCCTTATTGACGATGAAACACAGAAATTGCATCGGACTTAAATACAAAAGGCACAATGCCGACTTATGTACAAGAAAACTGACTCTTCTTACTGTCTATGTTTTGAACCATTCCTGTGACACTAGTTATAGATTCCGATGCTTCACTTCAGGTTTACTGTATCCCTCTGACCTTAATATTGACGATGAAACACATAAATTGCATATTAATTAAATACAAAAGGCACAATGCCGACTTCAGTGCAGGAACACTGACTCTTCTTACTGTCTAAGGTTTGAACCATTCCTGTGACGCTAGTTATAGATTCCGATGCTTCACTTCAGGTTTACTGTATCCCTCTGACCTTCCTATAGACGATGAAACACAGAAATAGCATCTTAATTAAATACAAAAGGCACAATGCCGACTTCAGTACAAGAACACTAACTCATCTTACTCTCTATGGTTTGAACCATTCCTGTGACACTAGTTATAGCTTCCGATATCTCACTTCAGGTTTACTGTATCCCTGTGACCTTCTTATTGACGATAAAACACAGAAATTGCATCGGAATTAAATACAAAAGGCACAATGGTGACATATGTACAAAAAAACTGACTCTTCTTACTGTCTATGTTTTGAACAATTCCTGTGACACTAGTTATAGATTCCGATGCTTCACTTCAGGTTTACTGTATCCCTTTCACCTTCCAATTGACGATGAAACACAGAAATTAAATCTTAATTAAATACAAAAGGCACAATGCCGAAATAAGTACAAGAAGACTTACTCTTCCTACTGTCTATCTTTTGAACCATTCCTGTGACACTAGTTATGGATTCCGATGCTTTACTTCAGGTTTACTGTATCCATCTGACGCACTTATTGACGATGAAACACAGAAGTTGCATCCGAATTAAATACAAAAGGCACAATGTCGACCCAAGTACAAGAAGACTGGCTCTTCTTACTGTCTATGTTTTGAACCATTCCTGTGACACTAGTTATAGATTCCGATGCTTCACTTCAGGGTTACTGTGTCCCTCTGACCTTCTTATTGACGAAGAAACACATAAATAGCATCGGAATTAAATACAAAAGGCACAATGCCGACACAAGTACAAGAAGACTGGCTCTTCTTACTGACTATGTTTTAAACCATTTCTGTGACACTAGTTATAGATTCCGATGCTTCCCTTCAGTCTTACTGTATCCCTCAGACCTTCTTATTGACGAAGAAACACAGAAATTGCATCGTAATTATATTCAAAAGGCCCAATGCCGACTTAAGTACAAGAAAACTGACTCTTCTTACTGTCTAGGTTTTTAATCATTCCTTTGACACTAGTTATAGATTTCGATGCTTCACTTCAGGTTTTACTGTATCCCTGTGACCTTCTTATTGACGATGAAACACAGAAATTGCATCGAAATTAAATACAAAAGGCACAATCGCGACTTATGTACAAGAAAACTGACTCTTCTTACTGTTTGTGCTTTGAACCATTCCTGTGACACTAGTTATAGATTCCGATGCTTCACTTCGGGTTTACTGTATCCCTCTGACCTTCTTATAGACGATGAAACCCGTAAATTGCATCGGAATTAAATAAAAAAGGCACAATGCCGACTTAAGTACAAGAAGAATGGGTCTTCTTACAGTCTATGTTTGAACCATTCCTGTGACACTAGTTATAGATTCCGATGCTTCACTTCAGGTTTACTGTATCCCTTTGACCTTCTTATTGACGATGAAACACAAATATTGCATCCTAATTAAATACAAAAGGCACAATGCCGACACAAGTACAAGAAGGCTGGCTCTTCTTGCTAACTACGTTTTAAACCATTTCTGTGACAATAGTTATAGCTTCCGATGCTTCCCTTCAGGTTTACTGTATCCCTCAGACCTTCTTATTGGCGAAGAAACACTGAAATTGCATCGTAATTATATTCAAAAGGCCCAATGCCGACTTAAGTACAAGAAAACTGACTCTTCTTACTGTCTATGTTTTGAACCATTCCTGTGACACTAGTTATAGATTCCGATGCTTCACTCCGGGTTTACTGTGTCCCTCTGACCTTCTTATTGACGATGAAACACGTAAGTTGCATCGGAATTAAATACAAAAGGCACAATGCCGACTTAAGTACAAGAAGATTGACTCTTCTTACTGTCTATGTTTTGAAACATTCCTGTGATACTAGTTATAGATTCCGATGCTTCATTTCAGGTTTACTGTATCCCACTGACCTTATTATTGACGATGAAACACAGAAATTAAATCTTAAATAAATACAAAAGGCACAATGCCGAAATAAGTACAAGAAGACTGACTCTTCCTACTGTCTATGTTTTTAACCATTCCTGTGACACTAGTTATAGATTCCGATGCTTCACTTCAGGTTTACTGTATCCCTCTGACGCTCTTATTGACGATGAAACACAGAAGTTACATCCCAATTAAATACAAAAGGCACAATGCCGACCCGAGTACAAGAAGACTGGCTCTTCTTACTGTCTATGTTTTGAACCATTCCTGTGAAACTAGTTATAGATTCCGATGCTTCACTTCAGGTTTACTGTATCCCTCTGACCATCTCATTGACGATGAAACACGTAAATTGCATCGGAATTATATACAAAAGTCACAATGCCGACTTAAGTACAAGAAGAATGTTTCTTCTTACTGTCTATGTTTTGAACCATTCCTGTGACACTAGTTATAGATTCCGATGCTTCACTTCAGGTTTACTGTATCCCTCTGACCTTCTTATTGACGATGAAACACAGAAATTGCATCCTAATTAAATACAAAAGGCACAATGCCGACACAAGTACAAGAAGACTGGCTCTTCTTACTGACTATGTTTTAAACCATTCCTGTGACACTAGTTATGGATTCCGATGCTTCACTTCAGGTCTACTGTATGCCTTTCACCTTCCTATTGACGATGAAACACAGAAATTGCATCTTAATTAAATACAAAAAGCACAATGCCGAATTAAGTACACGAAGACTGACTCTTCCTACTGTCTATCATTTGAACCATTCCTGTGACACTAGTTATAGATTCCGATGCTTCACTTCGGGTTTATTGTATCCCTGTGACCTCCTTATTGACGATGAAACACAGTAATTGCATCGGACTTAAATACAAAAGGCACAATGCCGACTTATGTACAAGAAAACTGACTCTTCTTACTGTCTATGTTTTGAACCATTCCTGTGACACTAGTTATAGATTCCGATGCTTCACTTCAGGTTTACTGTATCCCTCTGACCTTATTATTGACGATGAAACACATAAATTGCATCTTAATTAAATACAAAAGGCACAATGCCGACTTCAGTGCAGGAACACTGACTCTTCTTACTGTCTAAGGTTTGAACCATTCCTGTGACAGTAGTTATAGATTCCGATGCTTCACTTCAGGTTTACTGTATCCCTCTGACCTTCCTATAGACGATGAAACACAGAAATAGCATCTTAATTAAATACAAAAGGCACAATGCCGACTTCAGTACAAGAACACTAACTCATCTTACTCTCTATGGTTTGAACCATTCCTGTGACACTAGTTATAGATTCCGATATCTCACTTCAGGTTTACTGTATCCCTGTGACCTTCTTATTGACGATAAAACACAGAAATTGCATCGGAATTAAATACAAAAGGCACAATGGTGACTTATGTACAAAAAAACTGACTCTTCTTACTGTCTATGTTTTGAACCATTCCTGTGACACTAGTTATAGATTCCGATGCTTCACTTCAGGGTTACTGTGTCCCTCTGACCTTCTTATTGACGAAGAAACACATAAATAGCATCGGAATTAAATACAAAAGGCACAATGCCGACACAAGTACAAGAAGACTGGCTCTTCTTACTGACTATGTTTTAAACCATTTCTGTGACACTAGTTATAGATTCCGATGCTTCCCTTCAGTCTTACTGTATCCCTCAGACCTTCTTATTGACGAAGAAACACAGAAATTGCATCGTAATTATATTCAAAAGGCCCAATGCAGACTTAAGTACAAGAAAACTGACTCTTCTTACTGTCTAGGTTTTTAATCATTCCTTTGACACTAGTTATAGATTTCGATGCTTCACTTCAGGTTTTACTGTATCCCTGTGACCTTCTTATTGACGATGAAACACAGAAATTGCATCGAAATTAAATACAAAAGGCACAATCGCGACTTATGTACGAGAAAACTGACTCTTCTTACTGTTTATGCTTTGAACCATTCCTGTGACACTAGTTATAGATTCCGATGCTTCACTTCGGGTTTACTGTATCCCTCTGACCTTCTTATAGACGATGAAACACGTAAATTGCATCGGAATTAAATACAAAAGGCACAATGCCGACTTAAGTACAAGAAGAATGGGTCTTCTTACTGTCTATGTTTGAACAATTCCTGTGACACTAGTTATAGATTCCGATGCTTCACTTCAGGTTTACTGTATCCCTCTGACCTTCTTATTGACGATGAAACACAAATATTGCATCCTAATTAAATACAAAAGGCACAATGCCGACACAAGTACAAGAAGGCTGGCTCTTCTTGCTAAGTATGTTTTAAACCATTTCTGTGACAATAGTTATAGCTTCCGATGCTTCCCTTCAGGTTTACTGTATCCCTCAGACCTTCTTATTGGCGAAGAAACACTGAAATTGCATCGTAATTATATTCAAAAGGCCCAATGCCGACTTAAGTACAAGAAAACTGACTCTTCTTACGTCTATGTTTTCAACCTTTCCTTTGACACTAGTTATAGATTCCGATACTTCACTTCAGGTTTACTGTATCCCTGTGACCTTCTTATTGACGATGAAACACAGAATTTGCATCGGAATTAAATACAAAAGGCACAATGCCGACTTATGTACAAGAAAACTGACTCTTCTTACTGTCTATGTTTTGAACCATTCCTGTGACACTAGTTATAGATTCCGATGCTTCACTCCGGGTTTACTGTATCCCTCTGACCTTCTTATTGACGATGAAACACGTAAGTTGCATCGGAATTAAATACAAAAGGCACAATGCCGACTTAAGTACAAGAAGATTGACTCTTCTTACTGTCTATGTTTTGAAACATTCCTGTGATACCAGTTATAGATTCCGATGCTTCATTTCAGGTTTACTGTATCCCACTGACCTTATTATTGACGATGAAACACAGAAATTAAATCTTAAATAAATACAAAAGGCAAAACGCCGAAATAAGTACAAGAAGACTGACGCTTCCTACTGTCTATGTTTTTAACCATTCCTGTGACACTAGTTATAGATTCCGATGGTTCACTTCAGGTTTACTGTATCCCTCTGACGCTCTTATTGACGATGAAACACAGAAGTTACATCCCAATTAAATACAAAAGGCACAATGCCGACCCAAGTACAAGAAGACTGGCTCTTCTTACTGTCTATGTTTTGAACCATTCCTGTGACACTAGTTATAGATTCCGATGCTTCACTTCAGGTTTACTGTATCCCTCTGACCATCTCATTGACGATGAAACACGTAAATTGCATCGGAATTAAATACAAAAGTCACAATGCCGACTTAAGTACAAGAAGAATGTTTCTTCTTACTGTCTATGTTTTGAACCATTCCTGTGACACTAGTTATAGATTCCGATGCTTCACTTCAGGTTTACTGTATCCCTCTGACCTTCTTATTGACGATGAAACACAGAAATTGCATCCTAATTAAATACAAAAGGCACAATGCCGACACAAGTACAAGAAGACTGGCTCTTCTTACTGACTATGTTTTAAACCATTTCTGTGACACTAGTTATAGATTCCGATGCTTCACTTCAGTTTTACTGTATCCCTCTTACATTCTTAATGACGAAGAAACACAGATATTGCATCTTAATTCAATACAAAAGGCACAATGCCGACTTAAGTACAAGAAGACTGACTCAACTTACTGTCAATGTTTTCTACCATTCCGGTGACATTAGTTATAGATTCCGATGATTCACTTCAGGTAACTGTATCCAGCTGCCCTTCTTATTGACGATGAAACACAGAAATTGCATCGTAAATATATACAAAAGGCACAATGCCGACTTAAGTACAAGAAGACTGACTCTTCTTACTGTCTATGTTTTGAACCATTCCTGTGACACTACCTATTGATTCCGATGTTTCACTTCAGGTTTACTGTATCCCTCTGAGCTTCTTATTGACGATGAAACACAGAAATTGCATCGGAATTATATACAAAAGGCACAATGCCGACTTAAGTACAAAAAGACTGACTCTTCTTACTGTCTATGATTTGAACCATTCCTGTGACACTAGTTATGGATTCCGATGCTTCACTTCAGGTCTACTGTATGCCTTTCACCTTCCTATTGACGATGAAACACAGAAATTGCATCTTAATTAAATACAAAAAGCACAATGCCGAATTAAGTACACGAAGACTGACTCTTCCTACTGTCTATCTTTTGAACCATTCCTGTGACACTAGTTATAGATTCCGATGCTTCACTTCGGGTTTATTGTATCCCTGTGACCTCCTTATTGACGATGAAACACAGAAATTGCATCGGACTTAAATACAAAAGGCACAATGCCGACTTATGTACAAGAAAACTGACTCTTCTTACTGTCTATGTTTTGAACCATTCCTGTGACACTAGTTATAGATTCCGATGCTTCACTTCAGGTTTACTGTATCCCTCTGACCTTAATATTGACGATGAAACACATAAATTGCATCTTAATTAAATACAAAAGGCACAATGCCGACTTCAGTGCAGGAACACTGACTCTTCTTACTGTCTAAGGTTTGAACCATTCCTGTGACGCTAGTTATAGATTCCGATGCTTCACTTCAGGTTTACTGTATCGCTCTGACCTTCCTATAGACGATGAAACACAGAAATAGCATCTTAATTAAATACAAAAGGCACAATGCCGACTTCAGTACAAGAACACTAACTCATCTTACTCTCTATGGTTTGAACCATTCCTGTGACACTAGTTATAGCTTCCGATATCTCACTTCAGGTTTACTGTATCCCTGTGACCTTCTTATTGACGATAAAACACAGAAATTGCATCGGAATTAAATACAAAAGGCACAATGGTGACTTATGTACAAAAAAACTGACTCTTCTTACTGTCTATGTTTTGAACAATTCCTGTGACACTAGTTATAGATTCCGATGCTTCACTTCAGGTTTACTGTATCCCTTTCACCTTCCAATTGACGATGAAACACAGAAATTAAATCTTAATTAAATACAAAAGGCACAATGCCGAAATAAGTACAAGAAGACTTACTCTTCCTACTGTCTATCTTTTGAACCATTCCTGTGACACTAGTTTTGGATTCCGATGCTTACTTCAGGTTTACTGTATCCATCTGACGCACTTATTGACGATGAAACACAGAAGTTGCATCCGAATTAAATACAAAAGGCACAATGTCGACCCAAGTACAAGAAGACTGGCTCCTCTTACTGTCTATGTTTTGAACCATTCCTGTGACACTAGTTATAGATTCCGATGCTTCACTTCAGGGTTACTGTGTCCCTCTGACCTTCTTATTGACGAAGAAACACATAAATAGCATCGGAATTAAATACAAAAGGCACAATGCCGACACAAGTACAAGAAGACTGGCTCTTCTTACTGACTATGTTTTAAACCATTTCTGTGACACTAGTTATAGATTCCGATGCTTCCCTTCAGTCTTACTGTATCCCTCAGACCTTCTTATTGACGAAGAAACACAGAAATTGCATCGTAATTATATTCAAAAGGCCCAATGCCGACTTAAGTACAAGAAAACTGACTCTTCTTACTGTCTAGGTTTTTAATCATTCCTTTGACACTAGTTATAGATTTCGATGCTTCACTTCAGGTTTTACTGTATCCCTGTGACCTTCTTATTGACGATGAAACACAGAAATTGCATCGAAATTAAATACAAAAGGCACAATCGCGACTTATGTACAAGAAAACTGACTCTTCTTACTGTTTGTGCTTTGAACCATTCCTGTGACACTAGTTATAGATTCCGATGCTTCACTTCGGGTTTACTGTATCCCTCTGACCTTCTTATAGACGATGAAACCCGTAAATTGCATCGGAATTAAATACAAAAGGCACAATGCCGACTTAAGTACAAGAAGAATGGGTCTTCTTACTGTCTATGTTTGAACCATTCCTGTGACACTAGTTATAGATTCCGATGCTTCACTTCAGGTTTACTGTATCCCTCTGACCTTCTTATTGACGATGAAACACAAATATTGCATCCTAATTAAATACAAAAGGCACAATGCCGACACAAGGACAAGAAGGCTGGCTCTTCTTGCTAACTATGTTTTAAACCATTTCTGTGACAATAGTTATAGCTTCCGATGCTTCCCTTCAGGTTTACTGTATCCCTCAGACCTTCTTATTGGCGAAGAAACACTGAAATTGCATCGTAATTATATTCAAAAGGCCCAATGCCGACTTAAGTACAAGAAAACTGACTCTTCTTACTGTCTATGTTTTGAACCATTCCTGTGGCACTAGTTATAGATTCCGATGCTTCACTCCCGGTTTACTGTATCCCTCTGACCTTCTTATTGACGATGAAACACGTAAGTTGCATCGGAATTAAATACAAAAGGCACAATGCCGACTTAAGTACAAGAAGATTGACTCTTCTTACTGTCTATGTTTTGAAACATTCCTGTGATACTAGTTATAGATTCCGATGCTTCATTTCAGGTTTACTGTATCCCACTGACCTTATTATTGACGATGAAACACAGAAATTAAATCTTAAATAAATACAAAAGGCACAATGCCGAAATAAGTACAAGAAGACTGACTCTTCCTACTGTCTATGTTTTTAACCATTCCTGTGACACTAGTTATAGATTCCGATGCTTCACTTCAGGTTTACTGTATCCCTCTGACGCTCTTATTGACGATGAAACACAGAAGTTACATCCCAATTAAATACAAAAGGCACAATGCCGACCCAAGTACAAGAAGACTGGCTCTTCTTACTGTCTATGTTTTGAACCATTCCTGTGACACTAGTTATAGATTCCGATGCTTCACTTCAGGTTTACTGTATCCCTCTGACCATCTCATTGACGATGAAACACGTAAATTGCATCGGAATTATATACAAAAGTCACAATGCCGACTTAAGTACAAGAAGAATGTTTCTTCTTACTGTCTATGTTTTGAACCATTCCTGTGACACTAGTTATAGATTCCGATGCTTCACTTCAGGTTTACTGTATCCCTCTGACCTTCTTATTGACGATGAAACACAGAAATTGCATCCTAATTAAATACAAAAGGCACAATGCCGACACAAGTACAAGAAGACTGGCTCTTCTTACTGACTATGTTTTAAACCATTTCTGTGACACTAGTTATTGATTCCGATGCTTCACTTCAGTTTTACTGTATCCCCCTGACATTCTTAATGACGAAGAAACACAGATATTGCATCGGAATTAAATACAAAAGGCAAAATGCCGACTTAAGTACAAGAAGACTGACCCTTCTTACTGTCTATGTTTTGAACCATTCCTGAGACACTAGTTATAGATTTCGATGCTTTACTTCAGGTTTATTGTATCCCTCTGACCTTCTTATTGACGATGAGACACAGAAATTGTATCCTAATTAAATACAAATGGCACAATGCTGACTCAAGTACAAGAAGACTGGCTCTTCTTACTGTCTATGTTTTGAACCGTTCCTGGGACACTAGTTATAGATTCCGATGCTTCACTTCGGGTTTACTGTATTCCTCTGAAATTCTTATTGACGATGTAACACGTAAATTGCATCGAAATTAAATAAAAAAGGCACAATGCCGACTTATGTACAAGAAGAATGGGTCTTCTTACTGTCTATGCTTTGAACCATTCCTGTGACACTAGTTATAGATTCCGATGCTTCACTTCAGGTTTACTGTATCCCTCTGACCATCTCATTGACGATGAAACACGTAAATTGCATCGGAATTATATACAAAAGTCACAATGCCGACTTAAGTACAAGAAGAATGTTTCTTCTTACTGTCTATGTTTTGAACCATTCCTGTGACACTAGTTATAGATTCCGATGCTTCACTTCAGGTTTACTGTATCCCTCAGACCTTCTTATTGACGAAGAAACACGGAAATTGCATCGTAATTAAATTCAAAAGGCCCAATGCCGACTTAAGTACAAGAAAACTGACTCTTCTTACTGTCTAGGTTTTTAATCATTCCTTTGACACTAGTTATAGATTTCGATGCTTCACTTCAGGTTTTACTGTATCCCTGTGACCTTCTTATTGACGATGAAACACAGAAATTGCATCGAAATTAAATACAAAAGGCACAATCGCGACTTATGTACAAGAAAACTGACTCTTCTTACTGTTTGTGCTTTGAACCATTCCTGTGACACTAGTTATAGATTCCGATGCTTCACTTCGGGTTTACTGTATCCCTCTGACCTTCTTATAGACGATGAAACCCGTAAATTGCATCGGAATTAAATACAAAAGGCACAATGCCGACTTAAGTACAAGAAGAATGGGTCTTCTTACTGTCTATGTTTGAACCATTCCTGTGACACTAGTTATAGATTCCGATGCTTCACTTCAGGTTTACTGTATCCCTCTGACCTTCTTATTGACGATGAAACACAAATATTGCATCCTAATTAAATACAAAAGGCACAATGCCGACACAAGGACAAGAAGGCTGGCTCTTCTTGCTAACTATGTTTTAAACCATTTCTGTGACAATAGTTATAGCTTCCGATGCTTCCCTTCAGGTTTACTGTATCCCTCAGACCTTCTTATTGGCGAAGAAACACTGAAATTGCATCGTAATTATATTCAAAAGGCCCAATGCCGACTTAAGTACAAGAAAACTGACTCTTCTTACTGTCTATGTTTTGAACCATTCCTGTGGCACTAGTTATAGATTCCGATGCTTCACTCCCGGTTTACTGTATCCCTCTGACCTTCTTATTGACGATGAAACACGTAAGTTGCATCGGAATTAAATACAAAAGGCACAATGCCGACTTAAGTACAAGAAGATTGACTCTTCTTACTGTCTATGTTTTGAAACATTCCTGTGATACTAGTTATAGATTCCGATGCTTCATTTCAGGTTTACTGTATCCCACTGACCTTATTATTGACGATGAAACACAGAAATTAAATCTTAAATAAATACAAAAGGCACAATGCCGAAATAAGTACAAGAAGACTGACTCTTCCTACTGTCTATGTTTTTAACCATTCCTGTGACACTAGTTATAGATTCCGATGCTTCACTTCAGGTTTACTGTATCCCTCTGACGCTCTTATTGACGATGAAACACAGAAGTTACATCCCAATTAAATACAAAAGGCACAATGCCGACCCAAGTACAAGAAGACTGGCTCTTCTTACTGTCTATGTTTTGAACCATTCCTGTGACACTAGTTATAGATTCCGATGCTTCACTTCAGGTTTACTGTATCCCTCTGACCATCTCATTGACGATGAAACACGTAAATTGCATCGGAATTATATACAAAAGTCACAATGCCGACTTAAGTACAAGAAGAATGTTTCTTCTTACTGTCTATGTTTTGAACCATTCCTGTGACACTAGTTATAGATTCCGATGCTTCACTTCAGGTTTACTGTATCCCTCTGACCTTCTTATTGACGATGAAACACAGAAATTGCATCCTAATTAAATACAAAAGGCACAATGCCGACACAAGTACAAGAAGACTGGCTCTTCTTACTGACTATGTTTTAAACCATTTCTGTGACACTAGTTATTGATTCCGATGCTTCACTTCAGTTTTACTGTATCCCTCTGACATTCTTAATGACGAAGAAACACAGATATTGCATCGGAATTAAATACAAAAGGCAAAATGCCGACTTAAGTACAAGAAGACTGACCCTTCTTACTGTCTATGTTTTGAACCATTCCTGAGACACTAGTTATAGATTTCGATGCTTTACTTCAGGTTTATTGTATCCCTCTGACCTTCTTATTGACGATGAGACACAGAAATTGTATCCTAATTAAATACAAATGGCACAATGCTGACTCAAGTACAAGAAGACTGGCTCTTCTTACTGTCTATGTTTTGAACCGTTCCTGGGACACTAGTTATAGATTCCGATGCTTCACTTCGGGTTTACTGTATTCCTCTGAAATTCTTATTGACGATGTAACACGTAAATTGCATCGAAATTAAATAAAAAAGGCACAATGCCGACTTATGTACAAGAAGAATGGGTCTTCTTACTGTCTATGCTTTGAACCATTCCTGTGACACTAGTTATAGATTCCGATGCTTCACTTCAGGTTTACTGTATCCCTCTGACCATCTCATTGACGATGAAACACGTAAATTGCATCGGAATTATATACAAAAGTCACAATGCCGACTTAAGTACAAGAAGAATGTTTCTTCTTACTGTCTATGTTTTGAACCATTCCTGTGACACTAGTTATAGATTCCGATGCTTCACTTCAGGTTTACTGTATCCCTCAGACCTTCTTATTGACGAAGAAACACGGAAATTGCATCGTAATTAAATTCAAAAGGCCCAATGCCGACTTAAGTACCAGAAAATTGACTCTTCCTACTGTCTATGTTTTTAACCTTTCCTTTGACACTAGTTATAGATTCCGATACTTCACTTCAGGTTTACTGTATCCCTGTGACCTTCTTATTGACGATGAAAAACAGAAATTGCATCGGAATTAAATACAAAAGGCACAATGCCGACTTATGTACAAGAAAACTGACTCTTCTTACTGTCTATGTTTTGAACCATTCCTGTGACACTAGTTATTGATTCCGATGCTTCACTTCGGGTTTACTGTATCCCTCTGACCTTCTTACTGACGATGAAACACGTAAATTGCATCGGAATTAAATACAAAAGGCACAATGCCGACTTAAGTACAAGAAGAATGGGTCTTCTTACTGTCTATATTTTGAACCATTCCTGTGACACTAGTTATAATTTCCGATGCTTCACTTCAGGTTTACTGTATCCCTCTGACCTTGTTATTGACGATAAAACACAGAAATTGCATCCTAATTAAATACAAAAGGCACAATGCCGACTCAAGTACAAGAAGACTGGCACTTCTTAATGTTTATGTTTTGAACCATTTCTGTGACACTAGTTATAGATTCCAATGCTTCACTTCGGGTTTACTGTATCCCTCTGACCTTCTTACTGACGATGAAACACGTAAATTGCATCGGAATTAAATACAAAAGGCACAATGCCGACTTAAGTACAAGAAGAATGGGTCTTCTTACTGTCTATATTTTGAACCATTCCTATGACACTAGTTATAGATTCCGATGCTTCACTTCAGGTTTGCTGTGTCCCTCTGACCTTCTTATTGACGAAGAAACACTTAAATTGCATCCGAATTAAATACTAAAGGCACAATGCCGACCCAAGTACAAGAAGACTGGCTCTTCTTACTGTCTATGTTTTGAACCATTCCTGTGACACTAGTTACAGATTCCGATGCTTCACTTCAGGTTTACTGTGTCCCTCTGACCTTCTTATTGACGAAGAAACACATAAATTGCATCGGAATTAAATACAAAAGGCACAATGCCGACACAAGTACAAGAAGATTGGCTCTTCTTACTGACTATGTTTTAAACCATTTCTGTGACACTAGTTATAGATTCCGATGCTTCCCTTCAGGGTAAGTGTATCTCTCAGACCTTCTTATTGACGAAGAAACACAGAAATTGCATCGTAATTATATTCAAAAGGCCCAATGCCGACTTAAGTACAAGAACACTGACTCTTCTTACTGTCTATGTTTTTAACCATTCTATTGACAATAGTTATAGATTCCGATTCAGGTTTACTGTATCCTGTGACCTTCTTATTGACGGTGAAATACAGAATTTGAATCGGAATTAAATACAAAAAGCACAATGCCGACTTATGTACAAGAATACTGACTCTTCTTACTGTCCATGTTTTGAACCATTCCTGTGACACTAGTTATAGATTCCGGGCTTCACTTTGGGTTTACTGTGTCCCTCTGACCTTCTTATTGACGATGAAACACGTAAGTTGCTTCGGAATTAAATACAAAAGGCGCAATGCCGACTTATGTACAAGAAGAATGGGTCTTCTTACTGTCTATGTTTTGAACCATTCCTGTGACACTAGTTATAGATTCCGATGCTTCACTTCAGGTTTACTGTATCCCTCTGACCTTCTTATTGACGATGAAACACAGAAATTGCATCCTAATTTAATACAAAAGGCACAATGCCTACTCAAGTATAAGGAGAATGGGTCTTCTTACTGTCTATGTTTTGAACCATTTCTGTGACACTAGTTATAGATTCCGATGCTTCACTTCAGTTTTACTGTATCCCTTGGACCTTCTTCATGACGAAGAAACACAGATATTGCATCGGAATTAAATACAAAAGGCACAATGCCGACTTAAGTCCAAGATGACTGATTCTTCTTACTGTCTATGTTTTGAACCATTCCTGTGACACTAGTTATAGAATCCGATGCTTCACTTCAGGTTTACTGTATCCCTCTGACATTGTTATTGACGATGAAACACAGAAATTGCATCGGAATTTAATACAAAAGGCACAATGCCGACCCAAGTACAAGAAGACTGGCTCTTCTTACTGTCTATGTTTTGAACCATTTCTGTGACACTAGTTATAGATTCCGATGCTTGCCTTTATGATTACTGTATCCCTCTGACCTTCTTATTGACGAAGAAACACAGATATTGCATCGGAATTAAATACAAATGGCACAATGCCGACTTAAGTACAAGAAGACTGACCCTTCTTACTGAATAAGTTTTGAACCATTCCTGTGACACTAGTTATAGATACCGATGCTTCACTTAAGGTTTACTGTATCCCTCTGACCTTCTTATTGACGATGAAACGCAGAAATTGCATCGGAATTAAATACAAAAGGCACAATGCCGTCTTAAGTACAAAAAGACTGACTCTTCTTACTGTCTATGTTTTGAACCATTCCTGTGACACTAGTTATAGATTCCGATGCTTGACTTTAGGTTTACTGAATCCCTCTGACCTTCTTATAGACAAAGAAACACATAAATTGCATCGCAATTAAATAAAAAAGGCACAATGCCGACTCATTTACAAGAAGACAGGCTCTTCTTACTGTCTATGATTTAAACCATTTCTGTGACACTAGTTATAGATTCCGATGCTTCACTTCAGGTTTACTGTATCCCTCTGACCTTTTTATTGATGAAGAAACACAGATATTGCATCGGAATTAAATACAAAATTTACAATGCCGACTTAAGTACAAGAAGACAGACCCATCCTACTGTCTTTGTTTTGAACCATTCCTGTGACACTAGTCATAGGTTCCCATGCTTCACTTCAGTTTAACTGTATCCCTCTGACCTTCTTATTGACGATGAAACACAGAAATTGCATCGGAATTAAATACAAAAGGCACAATGCCGACATAAGTACAAGAAGACTGACTCTTCCTAATGTCTATCTTTGAACCAATCCTGTGACACTAGTTTTAGATTCCGATGCTTCACTTCAGGTTTTCTGTATCCCTCTGACCTCTTTATTGACGATGAAACACAGAAATTGCATCTTAATTAAATACAAAAGGCACAATGCCGACTTAAGTACAAGAAGACTGACTCTTCTTACTGTCTATGTTTTGAACCATTCCTGTGACACTACCTATTGATTCCGATGTTTCACTTCAGGTTTACTGTATCCCTCTGAGCTTCTTATTGACGATGAAACACAGAAATTGCATCGGAATTATATACAAAAGGCACAATGCCGACTTAAGTACAAAAAGACTGACTCTTCTTACTGTCTATGATTTGAACCATTCCTGTGACACTAGTTATGGATTCCGATGCTTCACTTCAGGTCTACTGTATGCCTTTCACCTTCCTATTGACGATGAAACACAGATATTGCATCTTAATTAAATACAAAAAGCACAATGCCGAATTAAGTACACGAAGACTGACTCTTCCTACTGTCTATCTTTTGAACCATTCCTGTGACACTAGTTATAGATTCCGATGCTTCACTTCGGGTTTATTGTATCCCTGTGACCTCCTTATTGACGATGAAACACAGAAATTGCATCGGACTTAAATACAAAAGGCACAATGCCGACTTATGTACAAGAAAACTGACTCTTCTTACTGTCTATGTTTTGAACCATTCCTGTGACACTAGTTATTGATTCCGATGCTTCACTTCAGGTTTACTGTATCCCTCTGACCTTATTATTGACGATGAAACACATAAATTGCATCTTAATTAAATACAAAAGGCACAATGCCGACTTCAGTGCAGGAACACTGACTCTTCTTACTGTCTAAGGTTTGAACCATTCCTGTGACACTAGTTATAGATTCCGATGCTTCGCTTCAGGTTTACTGTATCCCTCTGACCTTCCTATAGACGATGAAACACAGAAATAGCATCTTAATTAAATACAAAAGGCACAATGCCGACTTCAGTACAAGAACACTAACTCATCTTACTCTCTATGGTTTGAACCATTCCTGTGACACTAGTTATAGATTCCGATATCTCACTTCAGGTTTACTGTATCCCTGTGACCTTCTTATTGACGATAAAACACAGAAATTGCATCGGAATTAAATACAAAAGGCACAATGGTGACTTATGTACAAAAAAACTGACTCTTCTTACTGTCTATGTTTTGAACCATTCCTGTGACAATAGTTATAGATTCCGATGCTTCACTTCAGGGTTACTGTGTCCCTCTGACCTTCTTATTGACGAAGAAACACATAAATAGCATCGGAATTAAATACAAAAGGCACAATGCCGACACAAGTACAAGAAGACTGGCTCTTCTTACTGACTATGTTTTAAACCATTTCTGTGACTCTAGTTATAGATTCCGATGCTTCCCTTCAGTCTTACTGTATCCCTCAGACCTTCTTATTGACGAAGAAACACAGAAATTGCATCGTAATTATATTCAAAAGGCCCAATGCCGACTTAAGTACAAGAAAACTGACTCTTCTTACTGTCTAGGTTTTTAATCATTCCTTTGACACTAGTTATAGATTTCGATGCTTCACTTCAGGTTTTACTGTATCCCTGTGACCTTCTTATTGACGATGAAACACAGAAATTGCATCGAAATTAAATACAAAAGGCACAATCGCGACTTATGTACGAGAAAACTGACTCTTCTTACTGTTTATGCTTTGAACCATTCCTGTGACACTAGTTATAGATTCCGATGCTTCACTTCGGGTTTACTGTATCCCTCTGACCTTCTTATAGACGATGAAACACGTAAATTGCATCGGAATTAAATACAAAAGGCACAATGCCGACTTAAGTACAAGAAGAATGGGTCTTCTTACTGTCTATGTTTGAACCATTCCTGTGACACTAGTTATAGATTCCGATGCTTCACTTCAGGTTTACTGTATCCCTCTGACCTTCCTATTGACGATGAAACACAAATATTGCATCCTAATTAAATACAAAAGGCACAATGCCGACACAAGTACAAGAAGGCTGGCTCTTCTTGCTAACTATGTTTTAAACCATTTCTGTGACAATAGTTATAGCTTCCGATGCTTCCCTTCAGGTTTACTGTATCCCTCAGACCTTCTTATTGGCGAAGAAACACTGAAATTGCATCGTAATTATATTCAAAAGGCCCAATGCCGACTTAAGTACAAGAAAACTGACTCTTCTTACGTCTATGTTTTCAACCTTTCCTTTGACACTAGTTATAGATTCCGATACTTCACTTCAGGTTTACTGTATCCCTGTGACCTTCTTATTGACGATGAAACACAGAAATTGCATCGGAATTAAATACAAAAGGCACAATGCCGACTTATGTACAAGAAAACTGACTCTTCTTACTGTCGATGTTTTGAACCATTCCTGTGACACTAGTTATAGATTCCGATGCTTCACTCCGGGTTTACTGTATCCCTCTGACCTTCTTATTGACGATGAAACACGTAAGTTGCATCGGAATTAAATACAAAAGGCACAATGCCGACTTAAGTACAAGAAGATTGACTCTTCTTACTGTCTATGTTTTGAAACATTCCTGTGATACCAGTTATAGATTCCGATGCTTCATTTCAGGTTTACTGTATCCCACTGACCTTATTATTGACGATGAAACACAGAAATTAAATCTTAAATAAATACAAAAGGCAAAACGCCGAAATAAGTACAAGAAGACTGACGCTTCCTACTGTCTATGTTTTTAACCATTCCTGTGACACTAGTTATAGATTCCGATGCTTCACTTCAGGTTTACTGTATCCCTCTGACGCTCTTATTGACGATGAAACACAGAAGTTACATCCCAATTAAATACAAAAGGCACAATGCCGACCCAAGTACAAGAAGACTGGCTCTTCTTACTGTCTATGTTTTGAACCATTCCTGTGACACTAGTTATAGATTCCGATGCTTCACTTCAGGTTTACTGTATCCCTCTGACCATCTCATTGACGATGAAACACGTAAATTGCATCGGAATTAAATACAAAAGTCACAATGCCGACTTAAGTACAAGAAGAATGTTTCTTCTTACTGTCTATGTTTTGAACCATTCCTGTGACACTAGTTATAGATTCCGATGCTTCACTTCAGGTTTACTGTATCCCTCTGACCTTCTTATCGACGATGAAACACAGAAATTGCATCCTAATTAAATACAAAAGGCACAATGCCGACACACGTACAAGAAGACTGGCTCTTCTTACTGACTATGTTTTAAACCATTTCTGTGACACTAGTTATAGATTCCGATGCTTCACTTCAGTTTTACTGTATCCCTCTGACATTCTTAATGACGAAGAATCACAGATATTGCATCGGAATTAAATACAAAAGGCAAAATGCCGACTTAAGTACAAGAAGACTGACCCCTCTTACTGTCTATGTTTTGAACCATTCCTGAGACACTAGTTATAGATTTCGATGCTTTACTTCAGGTTTATTGTATCCCTCTGACCTTCTTATTGACGATGAGACACTGAAATTGTATCCTAATTAAATACAAATGGCACAATGCTGACTCAAGTACAAGAAGACTGGCTCTTCTTACTGTCTATGTTTTGAACCGTTCCTGTGACACTAGTTATAGATTCCGATGCTTCACTTCGGGTTTACTGTATCCCTCTGAAATTCTTATTGACGATGAAACACGTAAATTGCATCGGAATTAAATAAAAAAGGCACAATGCCGACTTATGTACAAGAAGAATGGGTCTTCTTACTGTCTATGCTTTGAACCATTCCTGTGACACTAGTTATAGATTCCGATGCTTCCCTTCAGGTTTACTGTATCCCTCAGACCTTCTTATTGACGAAGAAACACGGAAATTGCATCGTAATTAAATTCAAAAGGCCCAATGCCGACTTAAGTACCAGAAAATTGACTCTTCCTACTGTCTATGTTTTTAACCTTTCCTTTGACACTAGTTATAGATTCCGATACTTCACTTCAGGTTTACTGTATCCCTGTGACCTTCTTATTGACGATGAAAAACAGAAATTGCATCGGAATTAAATACAAAAGGCACGATGCCGACTTATGTACAAGAAAACTGACTCTTCTTACTGTCTATGTTTTGAACCATTCCTGTGACACTAGTTATTGATTCCGATGCTTCACTTCGGGGTTACTGTATCCCTCTGACCTTCTTACTGACGATGAAACACGTAAATTGCATCGGAATTAAATACAAAAGGCACAATGCCGACTTAAGTACAAGAAGAATGGGTCTTCTTACTGTCTATATTTTGAACCATTCCTGTGACACAAGTTATAAATTCCGATGCTTCACTTCAGGTTTACTGTATCCCTCTGACCTTGTTATTGACGATAAAACACAGAAATTGCAACCTAAGTAAATACAAAAGGCACAATGCCGACTCAAGTACAAGAAGACTGGCACTTCTTAATGTTTATGTTTTGAACCATTTGTGTGACACTAGTTATAGATTCCGATGCTTCACTTCGGGTTTACTGTATCCCTCTGACCTTCTTACTGACGATGAAACACGTAAATTGCATCGGAATTAAATACAAAAGGCACAATGCCGACACAAGTACAAGAAGATTGGCTCTTCTTACTGACTATGTTTTGAACCATTTCTGTGACACTAGTTATAGATTACGATGCTTCCCTTCAGGGTAAGTGTATCTCTCAGACCTTCGTATTGACGAAGAAACACAGAAATTGCATCGTAATTATATTCAAAAGGCCCAATGCCGACTTAAGTACAAGAACACTGACTCTTCTTACTGTCTATGTTTTTAACCATTCTTTTGACAATAGTTGTAGATTCCGATACTTCACTTCAGGTTTACTGTATCCTGTGACCTTCTTATTGACGGTGAAATACAGAATTTGAATCGGAATTAAATACAAAAAGCACAATGCCGACTTATGTACAAGAATACTGACTCTTCTTACTGTCCATGTTTTGAACCATTCCTGTGACACTAGTTATAGATTCCGGGCTTCACTTTGGGTTTACTGTGTCCCTCTGACCTTCTTATTGACGATGAAACACGTAAGTTGCTTCGGAATTAAATACAAAAGGCGCAATGCCGACTTAAGTACAAGAAGAATGGGTCTTCTTACTGTCTATGTTTTGAACCATTCCTGTGACACTAGTTATAGATTCCGATGCTTCACTTCAGGTTTACTGTATCCCTCTGACCTTCTTATTGACGATGAAACACAGAAATGGCATCCTAATTAAATACAAAAGGCACAATGCCTACTCAAGTATAAGGAGAATGGGTCTTCTTACTGTCTATGTTTTGAACCATTTCTGTGACACTAGGTATAGATTCCGATGCTTCACTTCAGTTTTACTGTATCCCTCTGACCTTCTTCATGACGAAGAAACACAGATATTGCATCGGAATTAAATACAAAAGGCACAATGCCGACTTAAGTCCAAGAAGACTGATTCTTCTTACTGTCTATGTTTTGAACCATTCCTGTGACACTAGTTATAGAATCCGATGCTTCACTTCAGGTTTACTGTATCCCTCTGACATTGTTATTGACGATGAAACACAGAAATTGCATCGGAATTTAATACAAAAGGCACAATGCCGACCCAAGTACAAGAAGACTGGCTCTTCTTACTGTCTATGTTTTGAACCATTCCTGTGACACTAGTTATTGATTCCGATGCTTCACTTAAGGTTTACTGTATCCAGCTGACCTTCTTATTGACGATGAATCACAGAAATAGCATCGGAATTAAATACAAAAGGCAAAATGCCGACTTAAGTACAAGAAGACTGACTCTTCTTACTGTCTGTGATTTGAACCATTCCTGTGAGACTAGTTATAGGTTCCCATGCTTCACTTCAGTTTTACTGTATCCCTCTGACCTTCTTATTGACGATGAAAAACAGAAATTGCATCGGAATTAAATACAAAAGGCACAATGCCGACTTATGTACAAGAAAACTGACTCTTTTACTGTCTATGTTTGGAACCATTCCTGTGACACTTGTTATAGATTCCGATGCTTCACTTCGGGTTTACTGTATCCCTCTGACCTTCTTATTGACGATGAAACACAGAAATTGCATCGGAATTTAATACAAAAGGCACAATGCCGACTCAAGTACAAGAAGACTGGATCTTCTTACTGTCTATGTTTTGAACCATTCCTGTGACACTATTTATAGATACCGATGCTTCACTTCAGGTTTACTGTATCCCTCTGACCTTCCTATTGACCATGAAACACAGAAATTGCATCGGAATTAAATACAAAAGGCATAATGCAGTCTTAAGTACAAAAAGACTGACTCTTCTTACTGTCTATGATTTGAACCATTCCTGTGACACTAGTTATAGATTCCGATGCTTGACTTTAGGTTTACTGAATCCCTCTGACCTTCTTATAGACAAAGATACACATAAATTGCATCGGAATTAAATATAAAAGGCACAATGCCGACTCAAGTACAAGAAGACTGGCTCTTCTTACTGTCTATGATTTAAACCATTTCTGTGACACTAGTTATAGATTCCGATTCTTCACTTCAGGTTTACTGTATCCCTCTGACCTTCTTATTGACGAAGAAACACAGATATTGCATCGGAATTAAATGCAAAAGGCAAAATGCGCGACTTAAGAACAAGAAAACTGACCCATCCTACTGTCTTTGTTTTGAACCATTCCTGTGACACTAGTTATTGATTCCGATGTTTCACTTCAGGTTCACTGCATCCCTCTGACCTTCGTATTGACGATGAAACACAGAAATTGCATCGGAGTTAAATACAAATGGCACAATGCCGACTTAAGTACAAGAAGAATGACTCTTCTTACTGTCAATGCTTTGAACCATTCCTGTGACTCTAGTTATAGATTCCGATGCTTCACTTCAGGTTTACAGTATCCCTTTCACCTTCCTATTGACGATGAAACACAGAAATTGCATCTTAGGTAAATACAAAAGGCACAATGCCGAATTAAGAACAAGAAGACTGACTCTTCTTACTGTCAATGTTTTCTACCATTGCGGTGACATTAGTTATAGATTCCGATGATTCACTTCAGGTAACTGTATCCAGCTGACCTTATTGACGATGAAACACAGAAATTGCATCGGAATTGTGTACAAAAGGCACAATGCCGACTTCAGTACAAGAACACTAACTCATCTTACTGTCAATGGTTTGAACCATTCCTGTTACACTAGTTATAGATTCCGATACTTCACTTCAGGTTTACTGTATCCCTGTGACCTTCTTATTGACGATGAAACACAGAAATTGCATCGGAATTAAATACAAAAGGCACAATGCCGACTTATGCACAAGAAAACAGACTCTTCTTACTGTCAATGTTTTGAACCATTCCTGTGACACTAGTTATAGATTCCGATGCTTTACTACAGGTTTACTGTATCCCCCTGATCTTCTTATTGACGATCAAACACAGAAAATTCATCGGAATTAAATACAAAAGGCACAATGCCGACTCAAGTACAAGAAGACTGGCTATTCTTACTGTCTATGTTTTGAACCATTCCTGTGACACTAGTTATAGGTTCCCATGCTTCACTTCAGTTTTACTGTATCCCTCTGACCTTCTTATTGACGATGAAACACAGAAATTGCATCGGAATTAAATACAAAAGGCAAAATGCCGACTTAAGTACAAGAAGACTATCTCTTCTTTCTGTCTATGCTATGAACCATTCCTGTGACACTAGTTATAATTTCCCATGCTTCACTTCAGTTTAACTGTATCCCTCTGACCTTCTTATTGACGATGAAACACAGAAATTGCATCGGAATTAAATACAAAAAGCACAATGCCGACTTATGTACAAGAATACTGACTCTTCTTACTGTCCATGATTTGAACCATTCCTGTGACACTAGTTATAGATTCCGATGCTTCACTTTGGGTTTACTGTATCCCTCTGACCTTCTTATTGACGATGAAACACGTAAATTGCTTCGGAATTAAATACAAAAGGCACAATGCCGACGTAAGTACAAGAAGAATGGGTCTTCTTACTGTCTATGTTTTGAACCATTCCTGTGACACTAGTTATAGATTCCGATGCTTCACTTCAGGTTTACTGTATCCCTCTGACCTTCTTATTGACGATGAAACACAGAAATTGCATCCTAATTAAATACAAAAGGCACAATGCCTACTCAAGTACAAGAAGAATGGGTCTTCTTACTGTCTATGTTTTGAACCATTTCTGTGACACTAGTTATAGATTCCGATGCTTCACTTCAGTTTTACTGTATCCCTCTGACCTTCTTCATGACGAAGAAACACAGATATTGCATCGGAATTAAATACAAAAGGCACAATGCCGACTTAAGTCCAAGAAGACTGATTCTTCTTACTGTCTATGTTTTGAACCATTCCTGTGGCACTAGTTATAGATTCCGATGCTTCACTTCAGGTTTACTGTATCCCTCTGACCTTGTTATTGACGATGAAATACAGAAATTGCATCGGAATTTAATACAAAAGGCACAATGCCGACCCAAGTACAAGAAGACTGGCTCTTCTTACTGTCTATGTTTTGAACCATTTCTGTGACACCAGTTATAGAATCCGATGCTTGCCTTTAGATAACTGTATCCCTCTGACCTTCTAATTGACGAAGAAACACAGATATTGCATCGGAATTAAATACAAATGGCACAATGCCGACTTAAGTACAAGAAGACTGACCCTTCATACTGAATAAGTTTTGAACCATTCCTGTGACACTAGTTATAGATACCGATGCTTCACTTAAGGTTTACTGTATCCCTCTGACCTTCTTATTGACGATGAAACACAGAAATTGCATCGGAATTAAATACAAAAGACACAATGCCGTCTTAAGTACAAAAAGACTGACTCTTCTTACTGTCTATGTTTTGAACCATTCCTGTGACACTAGTTATAGATTCCGATGCTTCACTTCAGTTTTACTGTATCCCTCTGACCTTCTTCATGATGAAGAAACACAGATATTGCATCGGAATTAAATACAAAAGGCACAATGCCGACTTAAGTCCAAGAAGACTGATTCTTCTTACTGTCTATGTTTTGAACCATTTCTGTGACACTAGTTATAGATTCCGATGTTTGCCTTTATGAATACTGTATCCCTCTGACCTTCTTATTAACGAAGAAACACAGATATTGCATCGGAATTAAATACAAAAGGCACAATGCCGACTTAAGTACAAGAAGACTGACCCTTCTTACTGAATAACTTTTGAACCATTCCTGTGACACTAGTTATAGATACCGATGCTTCACTTAAGGTTTACTGTATCCCTCTGACCTTCTTATTGACGATGAAACACAGAAATTGCATCGGAATTAAATACAAAAGGCACAATGCCGTCTGAAGTACAAAAAGACTGACTCTTCTTACTGTCTATGTTTTGAACCATTCCTGTGACACTAGTTATAGATTCCGATGCTTGACTTTAGGTTTACTGAATCCCTCTGACCTTCTTATAGACAAAGAAACACATAAATTGCATCGCAATTAAATAAAAAAGGCACAATGCCGACTCAGGTACAAGAAGACAGGCTCTTGTTACTGTCTGTGATTTAAACCATTTCTGTGACACTAGTTATAGATTCCGATGCTTCACTTCAGGTTTACTGTATCCCTCTGACCTTTTTACTGACGAAGAAACACAGATATTGCATCGGAATTAAATACAAAAGGCACAATGCCGACTTAAGTACAAGAAGACTGACCCATCCTACTGTCTTTGTTTTGAACCATTCCTGTGACACTAGTCATAGGTTCCCATGCTTCACTTCAGTTTTACTGTATCCCTCTGACCTTCTTATTGACGATGAAACACAGAAATTGCATCGGAATTAAATACAAAAGGCACAATGCCGACATAAGTACAAGAAGACTGACTCTTCCTAATGTCTATCTTTGAACCAATCCTGTGACACTAGTTTTAGATTCCGATGCTTCACTTCAGGTTTTCTGTATCCCTCGGACCTCTTTATTGACGATGAAACACAGAAATTGCATCTTAATTAAATACAAAAGGCACAATGCCGACTTAAGTACAAGAAGACTGACTCATCTTACTGTCAATGTTTTCTACCATTCCGGTGACATTAGTTATAGATTCCGATGATTCACTTCAGGCAACTGTATCCAGCTGCCCTTCTTATTGACGATGAAACACAGAAATTGCATCGCAATTATATACAAAAGGCACAATGCCGACTTAAGTACAAGAAGACTGACTCTTCTTACTGTCTATGTTGTGAACCATTCCTGTGACACTAGTTATAGTATCCGATGCTTCACTTCAGGTTTACTGTATCCCTCTGACCTTCTTATTGACGATGAAACACAGAAAATTCATCGGAATAAAATACAAAAGGCTCAATGCCGACTCAAGTACAGGAAGACTGGCTCTTCTTACTGTCTATGTTTTGAACCATTCCTGTGACACTAGTTATAGATTCCGATGCTTCACTTAAGGTTTACTGTATCCAGCTGACCTTCTTATTGACGAAGAAACACAGAAATTGCATCGGAATTAAATACAAAAGGCAAAATGCCGACTTAAGTACAAGAAGACTGACTCTTCTTACTCTCTGTGATTTGAACCATTCCTGTGACACTAGTTATAGGTTCCGATGCTTCACTTCAGTTTTATTGTATCCCTCTGACCTTCTTATTGACGATGAAACACAGAAATTGCATCGGAATTAAATACAAAAGGCACAATGCCGACATAAGCACAAGAAGACTGACTCTTCCTAATGTCTATGTTTTGAACCAATCCTGTGACACTAGTTTTAGATTCCGATGCTTCACTTCAGGTTTTCTGTATCCCTCTGACCTCTTTATTGACTATGAAACACAGAAATTGCATCTTAAATGAATACAAAACTCACAATGCCGACTTAAGTACAAGAAGACTGACTCATCTTACTGTCAATGTTTTCTACCATTCCGGTGACATTAGTTATAGATTCCGATGATTCACTTCAGGTAACTGTATCCAGCTGCCCTTCTAATTGACGATGAAACACAGAAATTGCATCGGAATTGTGTACAAAAGGCACAATGCCGACTTTAGTAGAAGAAGACCGACTCTTCCTACTGTCTATGTTTTGAACCATTCCTGTGACACTAGTTATAGATTCCGAAGCTTCACTTCAGGTTTACAGTACCCCTTTCACCTTCCTACTGACGATGAAACACAGAAATTGCATCTTAATTAAATACAAAAGGCACAATGCCGACTTAAGTACAAGATAACTGACTCTTCCTACTGACTATGTTTTGAACCATTCCTGTGACACTAGTTATAGATTCCGATGCTTCACTTCAGGTTTACTGTATCCAGCTGACCTTCTTATTGACGATGAAGCACAGAAATTGCATCGGAATTCAATACAAAAGGCAAAATGCCGACTTAAGTACAAGAAGACTGACTCTTCTTACTGTCTATGATTTGAACCATTCCTGTGACACTAGTTATAGGTTCCCATGCTTCACTTCAGTTTTACTGTATCCCTCTGACCTCTTTATTGACTATGAAACACAGAAATTGCATCTTAATTGAATACAAAACTCACAATGCCGACTTAAGTACAAGAAAACTGACTCATCTTACTGTCAATGTTTTCTACCATTCCGGTGACATTAGTTATAGATTCCGATGATTCACTTCAGGTAACTGTATCCAGCTGCCCTTCTTATTGACGATGAAACACAGAAATTGCATCGCAATTATATACAAAATGCACAATGCCGACTTAAGTACAAGAAGACTGACTCTTCTTACTGTCTATGTTGTGAACCATTCCTGTGACACTAGTTATAGATTCCGATGCTTCACTTCAGGTTTACTGTATCCCTCTAACCTTCTTATTGACGATGAAACACAGAAATAGCATCTTAATTAAATACAAAAGGCACAATGCCGACTTCAGTACAAGAACACTAACTCATCTTAGTGTCAAAGGTTTGAACAATTCCTGTTACACCTGTTATAGATTCCGATACTTCACTTCAGGTTTACTGTATCCCTGTGACCTTCTTATTGTCGATGAAACACAGAAATTGCATCGGAATTAAATACAAAAGGCATAATGCCGACTCAAGTACAAGAAGACTGGCTCTTCTTACTGTCTATGATTTAAACCATTTCTGTGACACTAGTTATAGATTCCGATTCTTCACTTCAGGTTTACTGTATCCCTCTGACCTTCTTATTGACGAAGAAACACAGATATTGCATCGGAATTAAATACAAAAGGCAAAATGCCGACTTAAGAACAAGAAGTCTGACCCATCCTACTGTCTTTGTTTTGAACCATTCCTGAGACACTAGTTATTGATTCCGATGTTTCACTTCAGGTTCACTGCATCCCTCTGACCTTCGTATTGACGATGAAACACAGAAATTGCATCGGAATTAAATACAAATGGCACAATGCCGACTTAAGTACAAGAAGAATGGCTCTTCTTACTGTCTATGCTTTGAACCATTCCTGTGACTCTAGTTATAGATTCCGATGCTTGACTTCAGGTTTACAGTATCCCTTTCACCTTCCTATTGACGATGAAACACAGAAATTGCATCTTAATTAAATACAAAAGGCACAATGCCGAATTAAGAACAAGAAGACTGACTCTTCTTACTGTCAATGTTTTCTACCATTCCGGTGACATTAGTTATAGATTCCGATGACTCACTTCAGGTACCTGTATCCAGCTGACCTTATTGACGATGAAACACAGAAATTGCATCGGAATTGTGTACAAAAGGCACAATGCCGACTTCAGTACAAGAACACTAACTCATCTTACTGTCAATGGTTTGAACCATTCCTGTTACATTAGTTATAGATTCCGATACTTCACTTCAGGTTTACTGTATCCCTGTGACCTTCTTATTGACGATGAATCACAGAAATTGCATCGGAATTAAATACAAAAGGCACAATGCCCACTTATGCACAAGAAAACAGACTCTTCTTACTGTCAATGTTTTGAACCATTCCTGTGACACTAGTTATAGATTCCGATGCTTTACTTCAGGTTTACTGTATCCCCCTGACCTTCTTATTGACGATCAAACACAGAAAATTCATCGGAATTAAATACAAAAGGCACAATGCCGACTCAAGTACAAGAAGACTGGCTCTTCTTACTGTCTATGTTTTGAACCATTCCTGTGACACTAGTTATAGGTTCCCATGCTTCACTTCAGTTTTACTGTATCCCTCTGACCTTCTTATTGACGATGAAAGACAGAAATTGCATCGGAATTAAATACAAAAGGCAAAATGCCGACTTAAGTACAAGAAGACTGACTCTTCTTACTGTCTATACTATGAACCATTCCTGTGACACTAGTTATAATTTCCCATGCTTCACTTCAGTTTTTCTGTATCCCTCTGACCTTCTTATTGACGATGAAACACAGAAATTGCATCGGAATTAAATACAAAAGGCACAATGCCGACATAAGTACAAGAAGACTGACTCTTCCTAATGTCTATGTTTTGAACCAATCCTGTGACACTAGTTTTAGATTCCGATGCTTCACGTCAGGTTTTCTGTATCCCTCTGACCTCTTTATTGACGATGAGACACAGAAATTGCATCTTAATTAAATACAAAAGGCACAATGCCGACTTAAGTACAAGAAGACTGACTCTTCTTACTGTCAATGTTCTCTACCATTCCGGTGACATTAGTTATAAATTCCGATGATTCACTTCAGGTAACTGTATCCAGCTGACCTTCTTATTGTGATGAAACACAGAAATTGCATCGGAATTGTGTACAAAAGGCACAATGCCGACTTTAGTAGAAGAAGACCGACTCTTCCTACTGTCTATGTTTTGAACCATTCCTGTGACACTAGTTATAGATTCCGATGCTTCACTTCAGATTTACTGTATCCCTCTGACCTTCTTATTGACGATGAAACACAGAAATAGCACCTTAATTAAATACAAAAGGTACAATGCCGACATCGGTACAAGAACACTAACTCATCTTACTGTATATGGTTTGAACCATTCCTGTGACACTAGTTATAGATTCCGATGCTTCACTTCAGGTTTACAGTATCCCTTTCACCTTCCTATTGACGATGAAACACAGAAATTGCATCTTAATTAAATACAAAAGGCACAATGCCGAATTAAGAACAAAAAGACTGACTCTTCTTACTGTCAATCTTTTCTACCATTCCGGTAACATTAGTTATAGATTCCGATGATTCACTTCAGGTAACTGTATAAAGCTGACCTTCTTATTGACGATGAAACACAGAAATTGCATCGGAATTGTGTACAAAAGGCACAATGCCGACTTTAGTAGAAGAAGACCGACTCTTCCTACTGTCTATGTTTTGAACCATTCCTGTGACACTAGTTATAGATTCCGAAGCTTCACTTCAGGTTTACAGTACCCCTTTCACCTCCCTACTGACGATGAAACACAGAAATTGCATCTTAATTAAATACAAAAGGCACAATGCCGACTTAAGTACAAGATAACTGACTCTTCCTACTGACTATGTTTTGAACCATTCCTGTGACACTAGTTATAGATTCCGATGCTTCACTTCAGGTTTACTGTATCCAGCTGACCTTCTTATTGACGATGAAGCACACAAATTGCATCGGAATTCAATACAAAAGGCAAAATGCCGACTTAAGTACAAGAAGACTGACTCTTCTTACTGTCTATGATTTGAACCATTCCTGTGACACTAGTTATAGGTTCCCATGCTTCACTTCAGTTTTACTGTATCCCTCTGACCTTCTTATTGACGATGAAACACAGAAATTGCATCGTAATTATATACAAAAGGCACAATGCCGACTTAAGTACAAGAAGACTAACTCTTCTTACTGTCTATGTTTTGAACCATTCCTGTGACACTAGTTATAGATTCCGATGCTTCACTTCAGGTTTACTGTAACCCTCTGACCTTCTTACTGACGATGAAACACAGAAATTGCATCGGAATTAAATACAAAAGGCACAAAGCCGACTTAAGTACAAGAAAACTGAATCTTCTTACTGTCTATGTTTTGAACCATACCTCTGACACTAGTTATTGATTCCGATGCTTCACTTCAGGTTTACTGTGTCCCTCTGAGCTTCTTATTGACGATGAAACACAGAAATTGCATCGGAATTATGTACAAAAGGCACAATGCCAACTTAAGTACAAGAAGACTGACTCTTCCTACTGTCTATGTTTTGAACCATTCCTGTGACACTAGTTATAGATTCCGAAGCTCCACTTCAGGTTTACTGTATCCCTTTCGCCTTCCTATTGACGATGAAACGCAAAAATTGCATCTTAATTAAATACAAAAGGCACAATGCCGACTTAAGTACAAGATAACTGACTCTTCCTACTGACTATGTTTTGAACCATTCCTGTGACACTAGTTATAGATTCCGATGCTTCACTTCAGGTTTTCTGTATCCCTCTGACCTCTTTATTGACGATGAAACACAGAAATTGCATCTTAATTAAATACAAAGGCACAATGCCGACATAAGTACAAGAAGACTGACTCTTCTTACTGTCAATGTTTTCTACCATTCCGATGACATTAGTTATAGATTCCGATGATTCACTTCAGGTAACTGTATCCAGCTGACCTTCTTATTGACGATGAAACACAGAAATTGCATCGTAATTATATACAAAAGGCACTATGCCGACTTAAGTACAAGAAGACTAACTCTTCTTACTGTCTATGTTTTGAACCATTCCTGTGACACTAGTTATAGATTCCGATGCTTCACTTCAGGTTTACTGTATCCCTCTGACCTTATTGACGATGAAACACAGAAATAGCATCTTAATTAAATACAAAAGGCACAATGCCGACTTCAGTACAAGAACACTATCTCATCTTACTGTCAGTGGTTTGAACCATTCCTGTTACACTAGTTATAGATTCCGATACTTCACTTCTGGTTTACTGTATCCCTGTGACCTTCTTATTGACGATGAAACACGTAAATTGCATCGGAATTAAATACAAAAGGCACAATGCCGACTTAAGTACAAGAAGAATGGGTCTTCTTAGTGTCTATGTTTTGAACCACTCGTGTGACACTAGTTATAGATTCCGATGCTTCACTTCAGGTTTACTGTATCCCTCTGACCTTTTTATTGACGATGAAACACAGGAATTACATCGGAATTTAATACAAAAGGCACAATGCCGACTCAAGTACAATAAGAATGCTTCTTCTTACTGTCTATGTTCTGAATCATTTCTGTGACACTAGTTATAGATTACGATGCTTCCCTTGAGGATTACTGTATCCCTCTGACCTTCTTATTGATGAAGAAACACAGATATTGCATAGGAATTAAATACAAAAGGCACAATGCCGACTTAAGTACAAGAAGACTGTCCCTTCTTACTGTCTAAGTTTTGAACCATTCCTGTGACACTTGTTATAGATTCCGATGCTTCACTTCAGGTTCACTGTATCCCTCTGACCTTCGTATTGACGATGAAACACAGAAATTGCATCGGAATTATATACAAATGGCACAATGCCGACTTAAGAACAAAAAGAGTGACTCTTCTTACTGTCTATGTTTTGAACCATTCCTGTGACACTAGTTATAGATTCCGATGCTTCACTTCAGGTTTACTGTATCCAGCTGACCTTCTTATTGACGATGAAGCACAGAAATTGCATCGGAATTAAATACAAAAGGCAAAATGCCGACTTAAGTACAAGAAGACTGACTCTACTTACTGTCTATGATTTGAACCATTCCTGTGACACTAGTTATAGGTTCCAATGCTTCACTTCAGTTTTACTGTATCCCTCTGACCTTCTTATTGACGATGAAACACAGAAATTGCATTGGAATTTAATACAAAAGGCACAATGCCGACTCAAGTACAAGAAGAATGCTTCTTCTTACTGTCTATGTTTTGAGCCATTCCTGTGACACTAGTTACAGATACCGATGCTTCACTTTAGGTTTACTGTATACCTCTGACCTTCGTATTGACGATGAAACACAGAAATTGCATCGGAATTAAATACAAAAGGCACAATGCCGTCTCAAGTACAAAAAGACTGACTCTTCTTACTGTCTATGTTTTGAACCATTCCTGTGACACTATAGATTCCGATGCTTGACTTCAGGTTTACTGAATCCCTCTGACCTTCTTATAGACAAAGAAACACATAAATTGCATCGGAATTAAATACAAAAGGCACAATGTCGACTCAAGTACAAGAAGACTGGCTCTTCTTACTGTCTATGATTTAAACCATTTCTGTGACACTAGTTACAGATTCCGATGCTTCACTTCAGGTTTACTGTATCCCTCTGACCTTCTTATTGACGATGAAACACAGTAATTGCATCGGAATTTAATACAAAAGGCACAATGCCGACTCAAGTACAAGAAGACTGGCTCTTCTTACTGTCTATGTTTTGATCCATTTCTGTGACACTAGTTATAGATTCCGATGCATCCCCTCAGGATTACTATATCCCTCTGACCTTCTTATTGACGAAGAAACACAGATATTGCATCGGAATTAAATACAAAAGGCACAATGCCGACTTCAGTACAAGAACACTAACTCATCTGACAGTCAATGGTTTGAACCATTCCTGTTACACTAGTTATAGATTCCGATGCTTCACTTCGGGTTTACTGTATCCCTCTGACCTTCTTATTGACGATGAAACACGTAAATTGCATCGGAATTAAATACAAAATGCACAATGCCGACTTAAGTACAAAAAGAATGGGTCTTCTTACTGTCTACGTTTAGAACCATTCCTGTGACACTAGTTATAGATTCCGATGCTTGACTTTAGGTTTACTGATTCCCTCTGACCTTCTTATAGACAAAGAAACACATAAATTGCATCGGAATTAAATACAAAAGGCACAATGCCGACTCAAGTACAAGAAGACTGGATCTTCTTACTGTGTATGATTTAAACCATTTCTGTGACACTAGTTATAGATTCCGAAGCTTCATTTCAGGTTTACTGTATCCCTCTGACCTTCTTATTGACGTAGAAACACAGATATTGCATCGGAATTAAATACAAAAGGCACAATGCCGACTGAAGTACAAGAAGACTGACCCATCCCATTGTCTTTGTTTTGAACCATTCCTGTGACACTAGTTACAGATTCCGATGCTTCACTTCAGGTTCACTGTATCCCTCTGACCTTCGTATTGACGATGAAACACAGAAATTGCATCGGAATTAAATACAAATGGCAAAATGCCGACTTTAGTACAAAAAGAGTGACTCTTCTCACTGTCTATGATTTGAACCATTCCTGTGACACTAGTTATAGATTCCGATGCTTGACTTTAGGTTTACTGATTCCCTCTGACCTTCTTATAGACAAAGAAACACATAAATTGCATCGGAATTAAATACAAAAGGCACAATGCCGACTTCAGTACAAGAAGACTGACCCATCCTACTGTCTTTGTTTTGAACCATTCCTGTGACACTTGTTATAGATTCCGATGCTTCACTTCGGGTTCACTGTATCCCCCTGACCTTCGTATTGACGATGAAACACAGAAATTGCATCGGAATTAAATACAAATGGCACAATGCCGACTTAAGAACAAAAAGAGTGACTCTTCTTACTGTCTATGTTTTGAACCACTCTTGTGACACTAGTTATAGATTCCGATGCTTCACTTCAGGTTTACTGTATCCCTGTGAGCTTCTTATTGACGATGAAACACAGAAAATTCATCGGAATTAAATACAAAAGGCACAACGCCGACTCAAGTACAAGAAGACTGGCTCTTCTTACTGTCTACGTTTTGAGCCATTCCTGTGACACTAGTTATAGATTCCGATGCTTCACTTCAGGTTTACTATATCCAGCTGACCTTATTATTGACGATGAAACACAGAAATTGCATCTTAATTAAATACAAAAGGCACAATGCCGACTTTAGTACAAGAAGACTGAGTCTTCTTACTGTCAATGTTTTCTACCATTCCGGTGACATTAGTTATAGATTCCGATGATTCACTTCAGGTAACTGTATCCAGATGACCTTCTTATTGACGATGAAACACAGAAATTGCATCATAATTATATACAAAAGGCACTATGCCGACTTAAGTACAAGAAGAGTAACTCTTCTTACTGTCTATGTTTTGAACCATTCCTGTGACACTAGTTATAGATTCCGATGCTTCACTTCAGGTTTACTGTATCCCTCTGACCTTCTTATTGACGAAGAAACACAGATATTGCTATGGAGTTAAATACAAAAGGCGCAATGCCGACTTAAGTACAAGAAGACTGACCCATCCTACTGTCTTTGTTTTGAACCATTTTTGTGACACTTGTTATAGATTCCGATGCTTCACTTCAGGTTCACTGTATCCCTCTGACCTTCGTATTGACGATGAAACACAGAAATTGCATTGGAATTAAATACAAAAGGCACAATGCCGACTTAAGTACAAGAAGAATGGGTCTTCTTAGTGTCTATGTTTTGAACCATTCGTGTGACACTAGTTATAGATTCCGATGCTTCACTTCAGGTTTACTGTATCCCTCTGACCTTCTTATTGACGATGAAACACAGAAATTTCATCCTAATTAAATACAAAAGGCACAATGCCGACTCAAGTACAAGAACACTGGCTCTTCTTACTGTCTATGTTTTGAACCATTTCTGTGACACTAGTTATAGACTCCGATGCTTCACTTCAGTTTTACTCTATCCCTCTGAACTTCTTAATGACGTAGAAACACAGATATTGCATCGGAATTAAATACAAAAGGCACAATGCCGACTTAAGTACAAGAAGACTGACCCTTCTTACTGTATATGTTTTGAATCATTCCTTTGACACTAGTTATAAATTCCGATGCTTCACTTCAGGTTTACTGTATCCCTCTGACCTTTTTATTGACGATGAAACACAGAAATTACATCGGAATTTAATACAAAAGGCACAATGCCGACTCAAGTACAATAAGAATGCTTCTTCTTACTGTCTATGTTCTGAACCATTTCTGTGACACTAGTTATAGATTACGATGCTTCCCTTGAGGATTACTGTATCCCTCTGACCTTCCTATTGACGAAGAAACACAGATATTGTATAGGAATTAAATACAAAAGGCACAATGCCGACTTTAGTACAAGAAGACTGTCCCTTCTCACTGTCTAAGTTTTGAACCATTCCTGTGACACTTGTTATAGATTCCGATGCTTCACTTCAGGTTCACTGTATCCCTCTGACCTTCGTATTGACGATGAAACACAGTAATTGCATCGGAATTTAATGCAAAAGGCGCAATGCCGACTCAGGTACAAGATAACTGGCTCTTCTTACTGTCTATGTTTTGATTCATTTCTGTGACACTAGTTATAGATTCCGATGCATCCCTTCAGGATTACTATATCCCTCTGACCTTCTTATTGACAATGAAACACAGAAATTGCATCTTAATTAAATACAAAAGGCACAATACCGACTCAAGTACAAGAAGACTGGCTCTTCTTGCTGTCTATGTTTTGAACCATTTCTGTGACACTAGTTATAGATTCTGATGCATCCCTTCAGGATTACTATATCCCTCTGACCTTATTGACGAAGAAACACAGATATTGCATCGGAATTAAATACAAAAGGCACAATGCCGCCTTCAGTACAAGAACACTAACTCATGTGACAGTCAAAGGTTTGAACCATTCCTGTTACACTAGTTATAGATTCCGATGCTTCACTTCGGGTTTACTGTATCCCTCTGACCTTCGTATTGACGATGAAACACAGAAATTGCATCGGAATTAAATACAAAAGGCACAATGCCATCTTAAGTACAAAAAGACTGACTCTTCTTACTGTCTATGTTTCGAACCCTTCCTGTGACACTATTTATAGATTCCGATGCTTGACTTTAGGTTTACTGATTCCCTCTGACCATCTTATAGACAAAGAAACACATAAATTGCATCGGAATTAAATACAAAAGGCACAATGCCGACTCAAGTACAAGAAGACTCGCTCTTCTTACTGTCTATGATTTAAACCATTTCTGTGACACTAGTTATAGATTCCGAAGCTTTATTTCAGTTTTACTGTATCCCTCTGACCTTCTTATTGACGTAGAAACACAGATATTGCATCGGAATTAAATACAAAAGGCAAAATGCCGACTGAAGTACAAGAAGACTGACCCATCCCACTGTCTTTGTTTTGAACCATTCCTGTGACACTAGTTATAGATTCCGATGATTCACTTCAGGTAAGTTTACTGAATCCCTCTGACCTTCTTATAGACAAAGAAAAACATAAATTGCATCGGAATTAAATACAAAAGGCGCAATGCCGACTTAAGTACAAGAAGACTGGCCCATCCTACTGTCTTTGTTTTGAACCATTCCTGTGACACTTGTTATAGATTCCGATGCTTCACTTCAGGTTTACTGTATCCCTGTGAGCTTCTTATTGACAATGAAACACAGAAAATTCATCTGAATTAAATACAAAAGGCACAATGCCGACTTAAGTGCAAGAAGACTATCTCTTCTTACTGTCTATGTTTTGAACCATTCCTGTGACACTAGTTATAGATTCCGATGCTTCACTTCAGGTTTACTGGATCCCTCTGACATTCTTATTGACGATGACACACAGAAATAGCATCTTAATTAAATACAAAAGGCACAATGCCGACTTCAGTACAAGAATACTAACTCATCTTACTGTCAATGGTTTGAACCATTCCTGTTACACTAGTTATAGATTCCGATACTTCACTTCTGGTTTACTGTATCCCTGTGACCTTCTTATTGTCGATGAAACACAGAAATTGCATCGGAATTAAATACAAAAGGCACAATGCCGCCTTATGTACAAGAAAACTGACTCTTCTTACTGTCTATGTTTTGAAACATTCCTGTGACACTAGTTATAGATTCTGATGCTTCACTTCGGGTTTACTGTATCCCTCTGACCTTTTTATTGACGATGAAACACAGAAATTACATCGGAATTTAATACAAAAGGCACAATGCCGACTCAAGTACAAGAGGAATGCTTCTTCTTACTGACTATGTTTTGAACCATTTCTGTGACACTAGTTATAGATTACGATGCTTCCCTTCAGGATTACTGTATCCCTCTGACTTTCTTATTGACGAAGAAACACAGATATTGCATAGGAATTATATACAATAGGCACAATGCCGACTTAAGTACAAGAAGACTGTCCCTTCTTACTGTCTAAGTTTTGAACCATTCCTGTGACACTAGTTATAGATACCGATGGTTCACTTTAGGTTTACTGTATCCCTCTGACCTTCGTATTGACGATGAAAGACAGAAATTGCATCGGAATTAAATACAAATGGCACAATGTCGTCTTAAGTACAAAAACTCTGACTCCTCTTACTGTCTATGTTTTGAACTATTCCTGTGACACTAGTTATAGATTCCGATGCTTCACTTCAGGTTTACTGTATCCCTTTCACCTTCCTATTGACGATGAAGCACAGAAATTGCATCTTAATTAAATACAAATGGCACAATGCCGACTTAAGTACAAAATAACTGTCTCTTCCTACTGACTATGTTTTGAACCATTCCTGTGACACTAGTTATAGATTCCGATGCTTCACTTCAGGTTTACTGTATCCAGCTGACCTTCTAATTGACGATGAAGCACAGAAATTGCATCGGAATTAAATACAAAAGGCCAAATGCCGACTTAAGTACAAGAAGACTGACTCTTCTTACTGTCTATGATTTGAACCATTCCTGTGACACTAGTTATAGGTTCCCATGCTCCACTTCAGTTTTTCTGTATCCGTCTGAACTTCTTCTTGACGATGAAACACAGAAATTGCATCTTAATTAAATACAAAGGGCACAATGCCGACTTAAGTACAAGAAGACTGACTCTTCTTGTTGTCAATGTTTTCTACCATTCCGGTGACATTAGTTATAGATTCCGATGATTCACTTGAGGTTTACTGTATCCCTCTGACCTTCTTATTGACGATGAAACACAGAAATAGCATCTTAATTAAATACAAAAGTCACAATGTAGACTTCAGCACAAGAACACTAACTCATCTGACAGTCAATGGTTTGAACCATTCCTGTTACACTAGTTATAGATTCCGATGCTTCACTTCAGTTTTACTGTATAACTCTGACCTTCTTAATGACGAAGAAACACAGATATTGCATCGGGATTAAATACAAAAGGCACAATGCCGACTTCAGTACAAGAAGACTGACCCTTCTTACTGTCTATGTTTTGAACCATTCCTGTGACACTAGTTATAGATTCCGATGCTTCACTTCAGGTTTACTGTATCCCTCTGACCTTCTTATTGACGATGAAACAAAGAAATTGCATCGGAATTTAATACAAAAGGCACAATGCCGACTCAAGTACAAGAAGACTGGCTCTTCTTACTGTCTATGTTTTGAACCATTTCTGTGACACTAGTTATAGATTCCGATGCATCCCTTCAGGATTACTATATCCCTCTGACCTTCTTATTGACGAAGAAACACAGATATTGCATCGGAATTAAATACAAAAAGCACAATGCCGACTTAAGTACAAGAAGAATGGGTCTTCTTAGTGTCTATGTTTTGAACCATTCCTGTGACACTAGTTATACATTCCGATGCTTCACTTCAGGTTTACTGTATCCCTCTGACCTTCTTATTGACGATGAAACACAGAAATTGCATCCTAATTAGATACAAAAGGCACAGTGCCGACTCAAGTACAAGAAGATTGGCTCTTCTTACTGTCTATGTTTTGAACCATTCCTGTGACACTAGTTATAGATTCCGATGCTTGACTTTAGGTTTACTGAATCCCTCTGACCTTCTTATAGACAAAGAAACACATAAATTGCATCGGAAATAAATACAAAAGGCACAATGCCGACTCAAGTACAAGAAGACTGGCTCTTCTTACTGTCTATGATTTAAATCATTTCTGTGACACTAGTTATAGATTCCGATGCTTCACTTCAGGTTTACTGTATCCCTCTGACCTTCTTATTGACGTAGAAACACAGATATTGCATCAGAATTAAATACAAAAGGCACAATGACGACTTAAGTACAAGAAGACTGACCCATCCCACTGTCTTTGTTTTGAACCATTCCTGTGACACTAGTTATAGATTCCGATGCTTCACTTCAGGTTCACTGTATCCCTCTGACCTTCGTATTGACGATGAAACACAGAAATTGCATCGGAATTAAATACAAATGGCAAAATGCCGACTTAAGTACAAAAAGAGGGACTCTTCTTACTGTCTATGATTTGAACCATTCCTGTGACACTAGTTATAGATTCCGATGCTTCACTTCAGGTTTACTGTATCCCTGTGAGCTTCTTATTGACGATGAAACACAGAAATTGCATCGGAATTATATACAAAAGGCACAATGCCGACTTAAGTACAAGAAGACTGACTCTTCTTAGTGTCAATGTTTTGAACCATTCCTGTGACACTAGTTATAGATTCCGATGGTTTACTTCAGGTTTACTATATCCCTCTGACCTTCTTATTGACGATCAAACACAGAAAATTCATCGGAATTAAATACAAAAGGCACAATGCCCACTCAAGTACAAGACGACTGGCTCTTCTTACTGTCTATGTTTTGAGCCATTCCTGTGACACTAGTTATAGATTCCGATGCTTCACTTCTGTTTTACTGTATCCCTCTGACCTTCTTATTGACGATGAAACACAGAAATTGCATCGGAATTAAATACAAAAGGCACAATGCCGACTTAAGTACAAGAAGACTGACTCTTCCTACTGTCTATGATTTGAACCATTCCTGTGACACTCGTTATAGATTCCGATGCTTCACTTCAGGTTTACTGTATCCAGGTGACCTTCTTATTGACGATGAAACACGTAAATTTCATCGGAATTAAATACAAAATGCACAATGCCGACTTAAGTACAAGAAGACTGACCCTTCTTACTGTCTAAGTTTTGCACCATTCCTGTGACACTAGTTATAGATACCGATGTTTCACTTCAGGTTTACTGTATCCCTCTGAACTTCGTATTGACGATGAAACACAGAAATTGCATCCTAATTAAATACAAAAGACACAATGCCGACTCTAATACAAGAAGACTGGCTCTTCTTACTGTCTATGTTTTGAACCATTTCTGTGACACTAGTTATAGATTCCGATGCTTCACTTCAGTTTTACTGTATAACTCTGACCTTCTTAATGACGAAGAAACACAGATATTGCATCGGAATTAAATACAAAAGGCACAATGCCGACTTAAGTACAAGAAGACTGACCCTTCTTACTGTCTAAGTTTTGAACCATTCCTGTGACACTAGTTATAGATACCGATGTTTCACTTCAGGTTTACTGTATCCCTCTGACCTTCGTATTGACGATGAAACACAGAAATTGCATGGGAATTAAATACAAAAGGCACAATGCCGACTCAAATACAAGATGACTGGCTCTTCTTACTGTCTATGTTTTGAACCATTTCTGTGACACTAGTTATAGATTCCGATGCTTCACTTCAGTTTTACTGTATAACTCTGACCTTCTTAATGACGAAGAAACACAGATATTGCATCGGAATTAAATACAAAAGGCACAATGCCGACTTAAGTACAAGAAGACTGACCCCTCTTACTGTCTAAGTTTTGAACCATTCCTGTGACACTAGTTATAGATACCGATGTTTCACTTCAGGTTTACTGTATCACTCTGACCTTCGTATTGACGATGAAACACAGAAATTGCATCGGAATTAAATACAAAAGGCAAAATGCCGACTTAAGTACAAGAAGACTGACTCTACTTACTGTCTATGATTTGAACCATTCCTGTGAGACTAGTTATAGGTTCCCATGCTTCACTTCAGTTTTACTGTATCCCTCTGACCTTCTTATTGACGATGAAACACAGAAATTGCATTGGAATTAAATACAAAAGTCACAAAAGTACAAGAAGACTGACTCTTCCCACTGTCTATGTTTTGAACCATTCCTGTGACACTAGTTACAGATACCGATGCTTCACTTTAGGTTTACTGTATACCTCTGACCTTCGTATTGACGATGAAACACAGAAATTGCATCGGAATTAAATACAAAAGGCAAAATGCCGTCTTAAGTGCAAAAAGAATGACTCTTCTTACTGTCTATGTTTTGAACCATTCCTGTGACACTATAGATTCCGATGCTTGACTTCAGGTTTACTGAATCCCTCTGACCTTCTTATAGACAAAGAAACACATAAATTGCATCGGAATTAAATACAAAAGGCACAATGCCGACTCAAGTACAAGAAGACTGGCTCTTCTTACTGTCTATGATTTAAACCATTTCTGTGACACTAGTTATAGATTCCGATGCTTCACTTCAGGTTTACTGTATCCCTCTGACCTTCTTATTGACGATGAAACACAGTAATTGCATCGGAATTTAATACAAAAGGCACAATGCCGACTCAAGTACAAGAAGACTGGCTCTTCTTACTGTCTATGATTTGAACCATTTCTGTGACACTAGTTAGAGATTCCGATGCATCCCTTCAGGATTACTATATCCCTCTGACCTTCTTATTGACGAAGAAACACAGATATTGCATCGGAATTAAATACAAAAGGCACAATGCCGACTTCAGTACAAGAACACTAACTCATCTGACAGTCAATGGTTTGAACCATTCCTGTTACACTAGTTATAGATTCCGATGCTTCACTTCGGGTTTACTGTATCCCTCTGACCTTCTTATTGACGATGAAACACGTAAATTGCATCGGAATTAAATACAAAATGCACAATGCCGACTTAAGTACAAAAAGAATGGGTCTTCTTACTGTCTACGTTTAGAACCATTCCTGTGACACTAGTTATAGATTCCGATGCTTCACTTCAGGTTTACTGTATCCCTCTGACCTTCTTATTGACGATGAAACACAGAAATTGCATCGGAATTTAATACAAAAGGCACAATGCCGACTCAAGTACAAGAAGACTGGCTCTTCTTACTGTCTATGTTATGAACCATTCCTGTGACACTAGTTATAGATACCGATGCTTCACTTCAGGTTTACTGTATCCCTCTGACTTTCGTATTCACGATGAAACACAGAAATTGCATCGGAATTAAATACAAAAGGCACAATGCCATCTTAAGTACAAAAAGACTGACTCTTCTTACTGTCTATGTTTTGAACCCTTCCTGTGACACTATTTATAGATTCCGATGCTTGACTTTAGGTTTACTGATTCCCTCTGACCTTCTTATAGACAAAGAAACACATAAATTGCATCGGAATTAAATACAAAAGGCACAATGCCGACTCAAGTACAAGAAGACTGGCTCTTGTTACTGTCTATGATTTAAACCATTTCTGTGACACTAGTTATAGATTCCGATGCTTCACTTCAGGTTTACTGTATCCCTCTGACCGTCTTATTGACGAAAAAACACAGATATTGCATCGGAGTTAAATACAAAAGGCGCAATGCCGACTTAGGTACAAGAAGACTGACCCATCCTACTGTCTCTGTTTTGAACCATTCCTGTGACACTTGTTATAGATTCCGATGCTTCACTTCAGGTTCACTGTATCCCTCTGACCTTCGTATTGACGATGAAACACAGAAATTGCATCGGAATTAAATACAAATGGCACAATGCCGACTTCAGAACAAAAAGAGTGACTCTTCTTACTGTCTATGTTTTGAACCATTTCTGTGACACTAGTTATAGATTACGATGCTTCCCTTCAGGATTACTGTATCCCTCTGACTTTCTTATTGACGAAGAAACACAGATATTGCATAGGAATTATATACAATAGGCACAATGCCGACTTAAGTACAAGAAGACTGTCCCTTCTTACTGTCTAAGTTTTGAACCATTCCTGTGACACTAGTTATAGATACCGATGGTTCACTTTAGGTTTACTGTATCCCTCTGACCTTCGTATTGACGATGAAAGACAGAAATTGCATCGGAATTAAATACAAATGGCACAATGTCGACTTAAGTACAAAAACTCTGACTCCTCTTACTGTCTATGTTTTGAACTATTCCTGTGACACTAGTTATAGATTCCGATGCTTGACTTTAGGTGTACTGAATCCCTCTGACCTTCTTATAGACAAAGAAACACATAAATTGCATCGGAATTAAATACAAATGGCACAATGCCGACTTAAGAACAAAAAGAGTGACTCTTCTTACTGTCTATGTTTTGAACCATTCCTGTGACACTAGTTATAGATTCCGATGCTTCACTTCAGGTTTACTGTATCCCTTTCACCTTCCTATTGACGATGAAGCACAGAAATTGCATCTTAATTAAATACAAATGGCACAATGCCGACTTAAGTACAAAATAACTGTCTCTTCCTACTGACTATGTTTTGAACCATTCCTGTGACACTAGTTATAGATTCCGATGCTTCACTTCAGGTTTACTGTATCCAGCTGACCTTCTAATTGACGATGAAGCACAGAAATTGCATCGGAATTAAATACAAAAGGCAAAATGCCGACTTAAGTACAAGAAGACTGACTCTTCTTACTGTCTATGATTTGAACCATTCCTGTGACACTAGTTATAGGTTCCCATGCTTCACTTCAGTTTTTCTGTATCCCTCTGAACTTCTTCTTGACGATGAAACACAGAAATTGCATCTTAATTAAATACAAAGGGCACAATGCCGAATTAAGTACAAGAAGACTGACTCTTCTTGTTGTCAATGTTTTCTACCATTCCGGTGACATTAGTTATAGATTCCGATGATTCACTTGCGGTTTACTGTATCCCTCTGACCTTCTTATTGACGATGAAACACAGAAATAGCATCTTAATTAAATACAAAAGCCACAATGTAGACTTCAGCACAAGAACACTAACTCATCTGACAGTCAATGGTTTGAACCATTCCTGTTACACTAGTTATAGATTCCGATGCTTCACTTCAGTTTTACTGTATAACTCTGACCTTCTTAATGACGAAGAAACACAGATATTGCATCGGGATTAAATACAAAAGGCACAATGCCGACTTCAGTACAAGAAGACTGACCCTTCTTACTGTCTATGTTTTGAACCATTCCTGTGACACTAGTTATAGATTCCGATGCTTCACTTCAGGTTTACTGTATCCCTCTGACCTTCTTATTGACGATGAAACACAGAAATTGCATCGGAATTTAATACAAAAGGCACAATGCCGACTCAAGTACAAGAAGACTGGCTCTTCTTACTGTCTATGTTTTGAACCATTTCTGTGACACTAGTTATAGATTCCGATGCATCCCTTCAGGATTACTATATCCCTCTGACCTTCTTATTGACGAAGAAACACAGATATTGCATCGGAATTAAATACAAAAAGCACAATGCCGACTTAAGTACAAGAAGAATGGGTCTTCTTTGTGTCTATGTTTTGAACCATTCCTGTGACACTAGTTATAGATTCCGATGCTTCACTTCAGGTTTACTGTATACCTGTGAGCTTCTTATTGACGATGAAACACAGAAAATTCATCGGAATCAAATACAAAAGGCACAATGCCGACTCAAGTACAAGAAGACTGGCTCTTCTTACTGTCTATGTTTTGAGCCATTCCTGTGACACTAGTTATAGATTCCTATGCTTCACTTCAGGTTTACTGTATCCAGCTGACCTTCTTATTGACGATGAAGCACAGAAATTGCATCGGAATTAAATACAAAAGGCAAAATGCCGACTTGAGTACAAGAAGACTGACTCTTCTTACTGTCTATGATTTGAACCATTCCTGTGACACTAGTTATAGATTCCGATGCTTCACTTCAGGTTTACTGTATCCCTCTGACCTTCTTATTGACGATGAAACACAGAAATAGCATCTTAATTAAATACAAAAGGCACAATGCCGACTTCAGTACAAGAACACTAACTAATCTGACAGTCAATGGTTTGAACCATTCCTGTTACACTAGTTATAGATTCCGATGCTTCACTTCGGGTTTACTGTATCCCTCTGACCTTCTTATTGGCGATGAAACACGTAAATTGCATCGGAATTAAATACAAAATGCACAATGCCGACTTAAGTACAAAAAGAATGGGTCTTCTTACTGTCTATGTGTTGAACCATTCCTGTGACACTAGTTATAGATTCCGATGCTTCACTTCAGGTTTACTGTATCCCTCTGACCTTCGTATTGACGATGAAACACAGAAATTGCATAGGAATTAAATACAAAAGGCACAATGCCATCTTAAGTACAAAAGGACTGACTCAGGTTACTGTCTATGTTTCGAACCTTTCCTGTGACACTAGTTATAGATTCCGATGCTTGACTTCAGGTTTACTGATTCCCTCTGACCTTCTTATAGACAAAGAAACACATAAATTGCATCGGAAATAAATACAAAAGGCACAATGCCGACTCAAGTACAAGAAGACTGGCTCTTCTTACTGTCTATGATTTAAATCATTTCTGTGACACTAGTTATAGATTCCGATGCTTCACTTCAGGTTTACTGTATCCCTCTGACCTTCTTATTGACGTAGAAACACAGATATTGCATCAGAATTAAATACAAAAGGCACAATGACGACTTAAGTACAAGAAGACTGACCCATCCCACTGTCTTTGTTTTGAACCATTCCTGTGACACTAGTTATAGATTCCGATGCTTCACTTCAGGTTCACTGTATCCCTCTGACCTTCGTATTGACGATGAAACACAGAAATTGCATCGGAATTAAATACAAATGGCAAAATGCCGACTTAAGTACAAAAAGAGTGACTCTTCTTACTGTCTATGATTTGAACCATTCCTGTGACACTAGTTATAGATTCCGATGCTTCACTTCAGGTTTACTGTATCCCTGTGAGCTTCTTATTGACGGTGAAACACAGAAATTGCATCGGAATTATATACAAAAGGCACAATGCCGACTTAAGTACAAGAAGACTGACTCTTCTTAGTGTCAATGTTTTGAACCATTCCTGTGACACTAGTTATAGATTCCGATGGTTTACTTCAGGTTTACTATATCCCTCTGACCTTCTTATTGACGATCAAACACAGAAAATTCATCGGAATTAAATACAAAAGGCACAATGCCCACTCAACTACAAGACGACTGGCTCTTCTTACTGTCTATGTTTTGAGCCATTCCTGTGACACTAGTTATAGATTCCGATGCTTCACTTCAGGTTCACTGTATCCCTCTGACCTTCGTATTGACGATGAAACACAGAAATTGCATCGGAATTAAATACAAATGGCAAAATGCCGACTTAAGTACAAAAAGAGTGACTCTTCTTACTGTCTATGATTTGAACCATTCCTGTGACACTAGTTATAGATTCCGATGCTTCACTTCTGTTTTACTGTATCCCTCTGACCTTCTTATTGACGATGAAACACAGAAATTGCATCGGAATTAAATACAAAAGGCACAATGCCGACTTAAGTACAAGAAGACTGACTCTTCCTACTGTCTATGATTTGAACCATTCCTGTGACACTCGTTATAGATTCCGATGCTTCACTTCAGGTTTACTGTATCCAGGTGACCTTCTTATTGACGATGAAACACGTAAATTTCATCGGAATTAAATACAAAATGCACAATGCCGACTTAAGTACAAGAAGACTGACCCTTCTTACTGTCTAAGTTTTGAACCATTCCTGTGACACTAGTTATAGATACCGATGTTTCACTTCAGGTTTACTGTATCCCTCTGAACTTCGTATTGACGATGAAACACAGAAATTGCATCCTAATTAAATACAAAGGACACAATGCCGACTCTAATACAAGAAGACTGGCTCTTCTTACTGTCTATGTTTTGAACCATTTCTGTGACACCAGTTATAGATTCCGATGCTTCACTTCAGTTTTACTGTATAACTCTGACCTTCTTAATGACGAAGAAACACAGATATTGCATCGGAATTATATACAAAAGGCACAATGCCGACTTAAGTACAAGAGGACTGACCCTTCTTACTGTCTAAGTTTTGAACCATTCCTGTGACACTAGTTATAGATACCGATGTTTCACTTCAGGTTTACTGTATCCCTCTGACCTTCGTATTGACGATGAAACACAGAAATTGCATGGGAATTAAATACAAAAGGCACAATGCCGACTCAAATACAAGATGACTGGCTCTTCTTACTGTCTATGTTTTGAACCATTTCTGTGACACTAGTTATAGATTCCGATGCTTCACTTCAGTTTTACTGTATAACTCTGACCTTCTTAATGACGAAGAAACACAGATATTGCATCGGAATTAAATACAAAAGGCACAATGCCGACTTAAGTACAAGAAGACTGACCCCTCTTACTGTCTAAGTTTTGAACCATTCCTGTGACACTAGTTATAGATACCGATGTTTCACTTCAGGTTTACTGTATCACTCTGACCTTCGTATTGACGATGAAACACAGAAATTGCATCGGAATTAAATACAAAAGGCAAAATGCCGACTTAAGTACAAGAAGACTGACTCTACTTACTGTCTATGATTTGAACCATTCCTGTGAGACTAGTTATAGGTTCCCATGCTTCACTTCAGTTTTACTGTATCCCTCTGACCTTCTTATTGACGATGAAACACAGAAATTGCATTGGAATTAAATACAAAAGTCACAATGCCGACTTAAGTACAAGAAGACTGACTCTTCCCACTGTCTATGCTTTGAACCATTCCTGTGACACTAGTTACAGATACCGATGCTTCACTTTAGGTTTACTGTATACCTCTGACCTTCGTATTGACGATGAAACACAGAAATTGCATCGGAATTAAATACAAAAGGCAAAATGCCGTCTTAAGTGCAAAAAGAATGACTCTTCTTACTGTCTATGTTTTGAACCATTCCTGTGACACTATAGATTCCGATGCTTGACTTCAGGTTTACTGAATCCCTCTGACCTTCTTATAGACAAAGAAACACATAAATTGCATCGGAATTAAATACAAAAGGCACAATGCCGACTCAAGTACAAGAAGACTGGCTCTTCTTACTGTCTATGATTTAAACCATTTCTGTGACACTAGTTATAGATTCCGATGCTTCACTTCAGGTTTACTGTATCCCTCTGACCTTCTTATTGACGATGAAACACAGTAATTGCATCGGAATTTAATACAAAAGGCACAATGCCGACTCAAGTACAAGAAGACTGGCTCTTCTTACTGTCTATGTTTTGAACCATTTCTGTGACACTAGTTAGAGATTCCGATGCATCCCTTCAGGATTACTATATCCCTCTGACCTTCTTATTGACGAAGAAACACAGATATTGCATCGGAATTAAATACAAAAGGCACAATGCCGACTTCAGTACAAGAACACTAACTCATCTGACAGTCAATGGTTTGAACCATTCCTGTTACACTAGTTATAGTTTCCGATGCTTCACTTCGGGTTTACTGTATCCCTCTGACCTTCTTATTGACGATGAAACACGTAAATTGCATCGGAATTAAATACAAAATGCACAATGCCGACTTAAGTACAAAAAGAATGGGTCTTCTTACTGTCTACGTTTAGAACCATTCCTGTGACACTAGTTATAGATTCCGATGCTTCACTTCAGGTTTACTGTATCCCTCTGACCTTCTTATTGACGATGAAACACAGAAATTGCATCGGAATTTAATACAAAAGGCACAATGCCGACTCAAGTACAAGAAGACTGGCTCTTCTTACTGTCTATGTTATGAACCATTTCTGTGACACTAGTTATAGATTCTGATGCATCCCTTCAGGATTACTATATCCCTCTGACCTTCTTTTTGACGAAGAAACGCAGATATTGCATCGGAATTAAATACAAAAGGCGCAATGCCGACTTAAGTACAAGAAGACTGACCCTTCATACTGTCTAAGTTTTGAACCATTCCTGTGACACTAGTTATAGATACCGATGCTTCACTTCAGGTTTACTGTATCCCTCTGACTTTCGTATTCACGATGAAACACAGAAATTGCATCGGAATTAAATACAAAAGGCACAATGCCATCTTAAGTACAAAAAGACTGACTCTTCTTACTGTCTATGTTTTGAACCCTTCCTGTGACACTATTTATAGATTCCGATGCTTGACTTTAGGTTTACTGATTCCCTCTGACCTTCTTATAGACAAAGAAACACATAAATTGCATCGGAATTAAATACAAAAGGCACAATGCCGACTCAAGTACAAGAAGACTGGCTCTTCTTACTGTCTATGTATTAAACCATTTCTGTGACACTAGTTATAGATTCCGATGCTTCACTTCAGGTTTACTGTATCCCTCTGACCTTCTTATTGACGAAGAAACACAGATATTGCATCGGAGTTAAATACAAAAGGCGCAATGCCGACTTAGGTACAAGAAGACTGACCCATCCTACTGTCTCTGTTTTGAACCATTCCTGTGACACTTGTTATAGATTCCGATGCTTCACTTCAGGTTCACTGTATCCCTCTGACCTTCGTATTGACGATGAAACACAGAAATTGCATCGGAATTAAATACAAATGGCACAATGCCGACTTAAGAACAAAAAGAGTGACTCTTCATACTGTCTATGTTTTGAACCACTCCTGTGACACTAGTTATAGATTCCGATGCTTCACTTCAGGTTTACTGTATCCCTGTGAGCTTCTTATTGACGATGAAACACAGAAAATTCATCGGAATTAAATACAAAAGGCACAATGCCGACTCAAGTACAAGAAGAATGGCTCTTCTTACTGTCTATGTTTTGAGCCATTCCTGTGACCCTAGTTATAGATTCCGATGCTTCACTTCAGGTTTACTGTATCCAGCTGACTTTCTTATTGACGATGAAACACAGAAATTGCATCTTAATTAAATACAAAAGGCACAATGCCGACTTAAGTACAAGAAGACTGAGTCTTCTTACTGTCAATGTTTACTACCATTCCGGTGACATTAGTTATAGATTCCGATGATTCACTTCAGGTAACTGTATCCAGATGACCTTCTTATTGACGATGAAACACAGAAATTGCATCGTAATTATATACAAAAGGCACTATGCCGACTTAAGTACAAGAAGACTAACTCTTCTTACTCTCTATGTATTGAACCATTCCTGTGACACTAGTTATAGATTCCGATGCTTCACTTCAGGTTTACTGTATCCCTCTGACCTTCTTATTGACGATGACACACAGAAATAGCATCTTAATTAAATACAAAAGGCACAATGCCGACTTAAGTACAAGAAGAATGGGTCTTCTTAGTGTCTATGCTTTGAACCATTCCTGTGACACTAGTTATAGATTCCGATGCTTCACTTCAGGTTTACTGTATCCCTCTGACCTTCTTATTGACGATGAAACACAGAAATTGCATCCTAATTAAATACAAAAGGCACAATGCCGACTCAAGTACAAGAAGACTGGCTCTTCTTACTGTCTATGTTTTGAACCATTTCTGTGACACTAGTTATAGATTCCGATGCTTCACTTCAGTTTTACTCTATCCCTCTGAACTTCTTAATGACGAAGAAACACAGATATTGCATCGGAATTAAATACAAAAGGCACAATGCCGACTTAAGTACAAGAAGACTGACCCTTCTTACTGTCTATGTTTTGAACCATTCCTGTGACACTAGTTATAGATACCGATGCTTCACTTTAGGTTTACTGTATCCCTCTGACCTTCGTATTGACGATGAAACACAGAAATTGCATCGGAATTAAATACAAATGGCACAATGCCGTCTTAAGTACAAAAAGACTGACTCCTCTTACTGTCTATGTTTTGAACCATTCCTGTGACACTAGTTATAGATTCCGATGCTTGACTTTAGGTTTACTGAATCCCTCTGACCTTCTTATAGACAAAGAAACACATAAATTGCATCGGAATTAAATACAAAAGGCACAATGCCGACTCAAGTACAAGAAGACTGGCTCTTCTTACTGTCTATGATTTAAACCATTTCTGTGACACTAGTTATAGTTTCCGATGCTTCACTTCAGGTTTACTGTATCCCTCTGACCTTCTTATTGACGAAGAAACACAGATATTGCATCGGAGTTAAATACAAAAGGCGCAATGCCGACTTAAGTACAAGAAGACTGACCCATCCTACTGTCTTTGTTTTGAACCATTCCTGTGACACTTGTTATAGATTCCGATGCTTCACTTCAGGTTCACTGTATCCCTCTGACCTTCGTATTGACGATGAAACACAGAAATTGCATCGGAATTAAATACAAATGGCACAATGCCGACTTAAGAACAAAAAGAGTGACTCTTTTTACTGTCTATGTTTTGAACCACTCCTGTGACACTAGTTATAGATTCCGATGCTTCACTTCAGGTTTACTGTATCCCTGTGAGCTTCTTATTGACGATGAAACACAGAAAATTCATCGGAATTAAATACAAAAGCACAATGCCGACTCAAGTACAAGAAGACTGGCTCTTCTTACTGTCTATATTTTGAGCCATTCCTGTGACACTAGTTATAGATTCCGATGCTTCACTTCAGGTTTACTGTATCCCTTTCACCTTCCTATTGACGATGAAGCACAGAAATTGCATCTTAATTAAATACAAATTTCACAATGCCGACTTAAGTACAAAATAACTGTCTCTTCCTACTGACTATGTTTTGAACCATTCCTGTGACACTAGTTATAGATTCCGATGCTTCACTTCAGGTTTACTGTATCCAGCTGACCTTCTAATTGACGATGAAGCACAGAAATTGCATCGGAATTAAATACAAAAGGCAAAATGCCGACTTAAGTACAAGAAGACTGACTCTACTTACTGTCTATGATTTGAACCATTCCTGTGAGACTAGTTATAGGTTCCCATGCTTCACTTCAGTTTTACTGTATCCCTCTGACCTTCTTATTGACGATGAAACACAGAAATTGCATTGGAATTAAATACAAAAGTCACAATGCCGACTTAAGTACAAGAAGACTGACTCTTCCCACTGTCTATGCTTTGAACCATTCCTGTGACACTAGTTACAGATACCGATGCTTCACTTTAGGTTTACTGTATACCTCTGACCTTCGTATTGACGATGAAACACAGAAATTGCATCGGAATTAAATACAAAAGGCAAAATGCCGTCTTAAGTGCAAAAAGAATGACTCTTCTTACTGTCTATGTTTTGAACCATTCCTGTGACACTATAGATTCCGATGCTTGACTTCAGGTTTACTGAATCCCTCTGACCTTCTTATAGACAAAGAAACACATAAATTGCATCGGAATTAAATACAAAAGGCACAATGCCGACTCAAGTACAAGAAGACTGGCTCTTCTTACTGTCTATGATTTAAACCATTTCTGTGACACTAGTTATAGATTCCGATGCTTCACTTCAGGTTTACTGTATCCCTCTGACCTTCTTATTGACGATGAAACACAGTAATTGCATCGGAATTTAATACAAAAGGCACAATGCCGACTCAAGTACAAGAAGACTGGCTCTTCTTACTGTCTATGTTTTGAACCATTTCTGTGACACTAGTTAGAGATTCCGATGCATCCCTTCAGGATTACTATATCCCTCTGACCTTCTTATTGACGAAGAAACACAGATATTGCATCGGAATTAAATACAAAAGGCACAATGCCGACTTCAGTACAAGAACACTAACTCATCTGACAGTCAATGGTTTGAACCATTCCTGTTACACTAGTTATAGATTCCGATGCTTCACTTCGGGTTTACTGTATCCCTCTGACCTTCTTATTGACGATGAAACACGTAAATTGCATCGGAATTAAATACAAAATGCACAATGCCGACTTAAGTACAAAAAGAATGGGTCTTCTTACTGTCTACGTTTAGAACCATTCCTGTGACACTAGTTATAGATTCCGATGCTTCACTTCAGGTTTACTGTATCCCTCTGACCTTCTTATTGACGATGAAACACAGAAATTGCATCGAAATTTAATACAAAAGGCACAATGCCGACTCAAGTACAAGAAGACTGGCTCTTCTTACTGTCTATGTTATGAACCATTTCTGTGACACTAGTTATAGATTCTGATGCATCCCTTCAGGATTACTATATCCCTCTGACCTTCTTATTGACGAAGAAACGCAGATATTGCATCGGAATTAAATACAAAAGGCGCAATGCCGACTTAAGTACAAGAAGACTGACCCTTCATACTGTCTAAGTTTTGAACCATTCCTGTGACACTAGTTATAGATACCGATGCTTCACTTCAGGTTTACTGTATCCCTCTGACTTTCGTATTCACGATGAAACACAGAAATTGCATCGGAATTAAATACAAAAGGCACAATGCCATCTTAAGTACAAAAAGACTGACTCTTCTTACTGTCTATGTTTTGAACCCTTCCTGTGACACTATTTATAGATTCCGATGCTTGACTTTAGGTTTACTGATTCCCTCTGACCTTCTTATAGACAAAGAAACACATAAATTGCATCGGAATTAAATACAAAAGGCACAATGCCGACTCAAGTACAAGAAGACTGGCTCTTCTTACTGTCTATGATTTAAACCATTTCTGTGACACTAGTTATAGATTCCGATGCTTCACTTCAGGTTTACTGTATCCCTCTGACCTTCTTATTGACGAAGAAACACAGATATTGCATCGGAGTTAAATACAAAAGGCGCAATGCCGACTTAGGTACAAGAAGACTGACCCATCCTACTGTCTCTGTTTTGAACCATTCCTGTGACACTTGTTATAGATTCCGATGCTTCACTTCAGGTTCACTGTATCCCTCTGACCTTCGTATTGACGATGAAACACAGAAATTGCATCGGAATTAAATACAAATGGCACAATGCCGACTTAAGAACAAAAAGAGTGACTCTTCATACTGTCTATGATTTGAACCACTCCTGTGACACTAGTTATAGATTCCGATGCTTCACTTCAGGTTTACTGTATCCCTGTGAGCTTCTTATTGACGATGAAACACAGAAAATTCATCGGAATTAAATACAAAAGGCACAATGCCGACTCAAGTACAAGAAGAATGGCTCTTCTTACTGTCTATGTTTTGAGCCATTCCTGTGACCCTAGTTATAGATTCCGATGCTTCACTTCAGGTTTACTGTATCCAGCTGACTTTCTTATTGACGATGAAACACAGAAATTGCATCTTAATTAAATACAAAAGGCACAATGCCGACTTAAGTACAAGAAGACTGAGTCTTCTTACTGTCAATGTTTTCTACCATTCCGGTGACATTAGTTATAGATTCCGATGATTCACTTCAGGTAACTGTATCCAGATGACCTTCTTATTGACGATGAAACACAGAAATTGCATCGTAATTATATACAAAAGGCACTATGCCGACTTAAGTACAAGAAGACTAACTCTTCTTACTCTCTATGTATTGAACCATTCCTGTGACACTAGTTATAGATTCCGATGCTTCACTTCAGGTTTACTGTATCCCTCTGACCTTCTTATTGACGATGACACACAGAAATAGCATCTTAATTAAATACAAAAGGCACAATGCCGACTTAAGTACAAGAAGAATGGGTCTTCTTAGTGTCTATGCTTTGAACCATTCCTGTGACACTAGTTATAGATTCCGATGCTTCACTTCAGGTTTACTGTATCCCTCTGACCTTCTTATTGACGATGAAACACAGAAATTGCATCCTAATTAAATACAAAAGGCACAATGCCGACTCAAGTACAAGAAGACTGGCTCTTCTTACTGTCTATGTTTTGAACCATTTCTGTGACACTAGTTATAGATTCCGATGCTTCACTTCAGTTTTACTCTATCCCTCTGAACTTCTTAATGACGAAGAAACACAGATATTGCATCGGAATTAAATACAAAAGGCACAATGCCGACTTAAGTACAAGAAGACTGACCCTTCTTACTGTCTATGTTTTGAACCATTCCTGTGACACTAGTTATAGATACCGATGCTTCACTTTAGGTTTACTGTATCCCTCTGACCTTCGTATTGACGATGAAACACAGAAATTGCATCGGAATTAAATACAAATGGCACAATGCCGTCTTAAGTACAAAAAGACTGACTCCTCTTACTGTCTATGTTTTGAACCATTCCTGTGACACTAGTTATAGATTCCGATGCTTGACTTTAGGTTTACTGAATCCCTCTGACCTTCTTATAGACAAAGAAACACATAAATTGCATCGGAATTAAATACAAAAGGCACAATGCCGACTCAAGTACAAGAAGACTGGCTCTTCTTACTGTCTATGATTTAAACCATTTCTGTGACACTAGTTATAGTTTCCGATGCTTCACTTCAGGTTTACTGTATCCCTCTGACCTTCTTATTGACGAAGAAACACAGATATTGCATCGGAGTTAAATACAAAAGGCGCAATGCCGACTTAAGTACAAGAAGACTGACCCATGCTACTGTCTTTGTTTTGAACCATTCCTGTGACACTTGTTATAGATTCCGATGCTTCACTTCAGGTTCACTGTATCCCTCTGACCTTCGTATTGACGATGAAACACAGAAATTGCATCGGAATTAAATACAAATGGCACAATGCCGACTTAAGAACAAAAAGAGTGACTCTTTTTACTGTCTATGTTTTGAACCACTCCTGTGACACTAGTTATAGATTCCGATGCTTCACTTCAGGTTTACTGTATCCCTGTGAGCTTCTTATTGACGATGAAACACAGAAAATTCATCGGAATTAAATACAAAAGCACAATGCCGACTCAAGTACAAGAAGACTGGCTCTTCTTACTGTCTATATTTTGAGCCATTCCTGTGACACTAGTTATAGATTCCGATGCTTCACTTCAGGTTTACTGTATCCCTTTCACCTTCCTATTGACGATGAAGCACAGAAATTGCATCTTAATTAAATACAAATTTCACAATGCCGACTTAAGTACAAAATAACTGTCTCTTCCTACTGACTATGTTTTGAACCATTCCTGTGACACTAGTTATAGATTCCGATGCTTCACTTCAGGTTTACTGTATCCAGCTGACCTTCTAATTGACGATGAAGCACAGAAATTGCATCGGAATTAAATACAAAAGGCAAAATGCCGACTTAAGTACAAGAAGACTGACTCTTCTTACTGTCTATGATTTGAACCATTCCTGTGACACTAGTTATAGGTTCCCATGCTTCACTTCAGTTTTTCTGTATCCCTCTGACCTTCTTATTGACGATGAAACACAGAAATTGCATCTTAATTAAATACAAAGGGCACAATGCCGACTTAAGTACAAGAAGACTGACTCTTCTTATTGTCAATGTTTTCTACCATTCCGGTGACATTAGTTATAGATTCCGATGATTCACTTGAGGTTTACTGTATCCCTCTGACCTTCTTATTGACGATGAAACACAGAAATAGCATCTTAATTAAATACAAAAGGCACAATGTAGACTTCAGCACAAGAACACTAACTCATCTGACAGTCAATGGTTTGAACCATTCCTGTTACACTAGTTATAGATTCCGATGCTTCACTTCAGTTTTACTGTATAACTCTGACCTTCTTAATGACGAAGAAACACAGATTTTGCATCGGGATTAAATACAAAAGGCACAATGCCGACTTCAGTACAAGAAGACTGACCCTTTTTACTGTCTATGTTTTGAACCATTCCTGTGACACTAGTTATAAATTCCGAAGCTTCACTTCAAGTTTACTGTATCCCTCTGGCCTTCTTATTGACGATGAAACACAGAAATTGCATCGGAATTTAATACAAAAGGCACAATGCCGACTCAAGTACAAGAAGACTGGCTCTTCTTACTGTCTATGTTTTGAACCATTTCTGTGACACTAGTTATAGATTCCGATGCATCCCTTCAGGATTACTATATCCCTCTGACCTTCTTATTGACGAAGAAACACAGATATTGCATCGGAATTAAATACAAAAGGCACAATGCCGACTTAAGTACAAGAAGAATGGGTCTTCTTAGTGTGTATGTTTTGAACCATTCCTGTGACACTAGTTATACATTCCGATGCTTCACTTCAGGTTTACTGTATCCTTCTGACCTTCTTATTGACGATGAAACACAGAAATTGCATCCTAATTAAATACAAAAGGCACAATGCCGACTCAAGTACAAGAAGATTGGCTCTTCTTACTGTCTATGTTTTGAACCATTCCTGTGACACTAGTTATAGATTCCGATGCTTGACTATAGGTTTACTGAATCCCTCTGACCTTCTTATAGACAAAGAAACATATAAATTGCATCGGAATTAAATACAAAAGGCAAAATGCCGACTCAAGTACAAGAAGACTGGCTCTTCTTACTGTCTATGATTTAAACCATTTCTGTGACACTAGTTATAGATTCCGATGCTTCACTTCAGGTTTACTGTATCCCTCTGACCTTCTTATTGATGAAGCAACACAGATATTGCATCGGAGTTAAATACAAAAGGCTCAATGCCGACTTAATTACAAGAAGACTGACACATCCTACTGTCTTTGTTTTGAACCATTCCTGTGACACTTGTTATAGATTCCGATGCTTCCCTCTGACCTTCGTATTGACAGTGAAACACAGAAATTGCATCGGAATTAAATACAAATGGCACAGTGCCGACTTAAGAACAAAAAGAGTGACTCTTCTTACTGTCTATGATTTGAACCATTCCTGTGACACTAGTTACATGTTCCCATGCTTCACTTCAGTTTTACTGTATTCCTCTGACCTTCTTATTGACGATGAAACACAGAAATTGCATCGGAATTAAATACAAAAGGCACAATGCCGACTTAAGTAGAAGAATACTGACTCTTCCTACTGTCTATGATTTGAACCAATCCTGTGACACTCGTTATAGATTCCGATGCTTCACTTCAGGTTTACTGTATCCCTTTCACCTTCCTGTTGACGATGAAACACAGAAATTGCATTTTAATTAAATACAAAAGGCACAATGCCGACTTAAGTACAAGATAACTGACTCTTCCTACTGACTACGTTTTGAACCATTCCTGTGACACTAGTCATAGATTCCGATGCTTCACTTCAGGTTTACTGTATCCAGCTGACCTTCTTATTGACGATGAAACACGTAAATTACATCGGAATTAGATACAAAAGGCACAATGCCGACTTAAGTACAAGAAGACTGACCCTTCTTACTGTCTAAATTTTGAACCATTCCTGTGACACTAGTAATAGATACCGATGCTTCACTTCAGGTTTACTTTATCCCTCTGACCTTCGTATTGACGATGAAACACAGAAATTGCATAGGAATTAAATACAAAAGGCACAATGCCATCTTATGTACAAAAGGACTGACTCTGGTTACTGTCTATGTTTCGAACCTTTCCTGTGACACAAGTTATAGATTCCGATGCTTGACTTCAGGTTTACTGATTCCCTCTGACCTTCTTATAGACAAAGAAACACATAAATTGCATCGGAAATAAATACAAAAGGCACAATGCCGACTCAAGTACAAGAAGACTGGCTCTTCTTACTGTCTATGATTTGAATCATTTCTGTGACACTAGTTATAGATTCCGATGCTTCACTTCAGGTTTACTGTATCCCTCTGACCTTCTTATTGACGTAGAAACACAGATATTGCATCAGAATTAAATACAAAAGGCACAATGACGACTTAAGTACAAGAAGACTGACTCTTCTTACTGTCTATGATTTGAAACATTCCTTTGACACTAGTTATAGGTTCCGATGCTTCACTTCAGGTTTACTGTATCCAGCTGACCTTCTTATTGACGATGAAGCACAGAAATTGCATCCTAATTAAATACAAAAGGCACAATGCCGACTCAAGTACAAGAAGATTGGCTCTTCTTACTGTCTATGTTTTGAACCATTCCTGTGACACTAGTTATAGATTCCGATGCTTGACTATAGGTTTACTGAATCCCTCTGACCTTCTTATAGACAAAGAAACATATAAATTGCATCGGAATTAAATACAAAAGGCAAAATGCCGACTCAAGTACAAGAAGACTGGCTCTTCTTACTGTCTATGATTTAAACCATTTCTGTGACACTAGTTATAGATTCCGATGCTTCACTTCAGGTTTACTGTATCCCTCTGACCTTCTTATTGATGAAGCAACACAGATATTGCATCGGAGTTAAATACAAAAGGCACAATGCCGACTTAATTACAAGAAGACTGACACATCCTACTGTCTTTGTTTTGAACCATTCCTGTGACACTTGTTATAGATTCCGATGCTTCACTTCAGGTTCACTGTATCCCTCTGACCTTCGTATTGACAGTGAAACACAGAAATTGCATCGGAATTAAATACAAATGGCACAGTGCCGACTTAAGAACAAAAAGAGTGACTCTTCTTACTGTCTATGATTTGAACCATTCCTGTGACACTAGTTACATGTTCCCATGCTTCACTTCAGTTTTACTGTATTCCTCTGACCTTCTTATTGACGATGAAACACAGAAATTGCATCGGAATTAAATACAAAAGGCACAATGCCGACTTAAGTAGAAGAATACTGACTCTTCCTACTGTCTATGATTTGAACCAATCCTGTGACACTCGTTATAGATTCCGATGCTTCACTTCAGGTTTACTGTATCCCTTTCACCTTCCTGTTGACGATGAAACACAGAAATTGCATTTTAATTAAATACAAAAGGCACAATGCCGACTTAAGTACAAGAAGACTGACTCTTCTTACTGTCTAAATTTTGAACCATTCCTGTGACACTAGTTATAGATACCGATGCTTCACTTCAGGTTTACTGTATCCCTCTGACCTTCGTATTGACGATGAAACACAGAAATTGCATAGGAATTAAATACAAAAGGCACAATGCCATCTTATGTACAAAAGGACTGACTCTGGTTACTGTCTATGTTTCGAACCTTTCCTGTGACACAAGTTATAGATTCCGATGCTTGACTTCAGGTTTACTGATTCCCTCTGACCTTCTTATAGACAAAGAAACACATAAATTGCATCGGAAATAAATACAAAAGGCACAATGCCGACTCAAGTACAAGAAGACTGGCTCTTCTTACTGTCTATGATTTGAATCATTTCTGTGACACTAGTTATAGATTCCGATGCTTCACTTCAGGTTTACTGTATCCCTCTGACCTTCTTATTGACGTAGAAACACAGATATTGCATCAGAATTAAATACAAAAGGCACAATGACGACTTAAGTACAAGAAGACTGACTCTTCTTACTGTCTATGATTTGAACCATTCCTTTGACACTAGTTATAGGTTCCGATGCTTCACTTCAGGTTTACTGTATCCAGCTGACCTTCTTATTGACGATGAAGCACAGAAATTGCATCGGAATTAAATACAAAAGGCAAAATGCCGACTTAAGTACAAGAAGACTGACTCTTCTTACTGTCTATGATTTGAACCATTCCTGTGACACTAGTTATAGGTTCCCATGCTTCACTTCAGGTTTACTGTATCCCTGTGAGCTTCTTATTGACGATGAAACACAGAAAATTCATCGGAATTAAATACAAAAGGCACAATGCCGACTCAAGTACAAGAAGACTGGCTCTTCTTACTGTCTATGTTTTGAGCCATTCCTGTGACACTAGTTATAGATTCCGATGCTTCACTTCAGGTTTACTGTATCCAGCTGACCTTATTGACGATGAAACACAGAAATTGCATCTTAATTAAATACAAAGGGCACAATGCCGACTTAAGTACAAGAAGACTGACTCTTCTTATTGTCAATGTTTTCTACCATTCCGGTGACATTAGTTATAGATTCCGATGATTCACTTGAGGTTTACTGTATCCCTCTGACCTTCTTATTGACGATGAAACACAGAAATGGCATCTTAATTAAATACAAAAGGCACAATGTAGACTTCAGCACAAGAACACTAACACATCTGACAGTCAATAGTTTGAACCATTCCTGTTACACTAGTTATAGATTCCGATGCTTCACTTCAGTTTTACTGTATAACTCTGACCTTCTTAATGACGAAGAAACACAGATATTGCATCGGGATTAAATACAAAAGGCACAATGCCGACTTCAGTACAAGAAGACTGACCCTTCTTACTGTCTATGTTTTGAACCATTCCTGTGACACTAGTTATAGATTCCGATGCTTCACTTCAGGTTTACTGTATCCCTCTGACCTTCTTATTGACGATGAAACACAGAAATTGCATCGGAATTTAATACAAAAGGCACAATGCCGACTCAAGTACAAGAAGACTGGCTCTTCTTACTGTCTATGTTTTGAACCATTTCTGTGACACTAGTTATAGATTCCGATGCATCCCTTCAGGATTACTATATCCCTCTGACCTTCTTATTGACGAAGAAACACAGATATTGCATCGGAATTAAATACAAAAGGCACAATGCCGACTTAAGTACAAGAAGAATGGGTCTTCTTAGTGTGTATGTTTTGAACCATTCCTGTGACACTAGTTATACATTCCGATGCTTCACTTCAGGTTTACTGTATCCTTCTGACCTTCTTATTGACGATGAAACACAGAAATTGCATCCTAATTAAATACAAAAGGCACAATGCCGACTCAAGTACAAGAAGATTGGATCTTCTTACTGTGTATGTTTTGAACCATTCCTGTGACACTAGTTATAGATTCCGATGCTTGACTTTAGGTTTACTGAATCCCTCTGACCTTCTTATAGACAAAGAAACATATAAATTGCATCGGAATTAAATACAAAAGGCAAAATGCCGACTCAAGTACAAGAAGACTGGCTCTTCTTACTGTCTATGATTTAAACCATTTCTGTGACACTAGTTATAGATTCCGATGCTTCACTTCAGGTTTACTGTATCCCTCTGACCTTCTTATTGACGTAGAAACACAGATATTGCATCAGAATTAAATACAAAAGGCACAATGACGACTTAAGTACAAGAAGACTGACTCTTCTTACTGTCTATGATTTGAACCATTCCTTTGACACTAGTTATAGGTTCCGATGCTTCACTTCAGGTTTACTGTATCCAGCTGACCTTCTTATTGACGATGAAGCACAGAAATTGCATCGGAATTAAATACAAAAGGCAAAATGCCGACTTAAGTACAAGAAGACTGACTCTTCTTACTGTCTATGATTTGAACCATTCCTGTGACACTAGTTATAGGTTCCCATGCTTCACTTCAGGTTTACTGTATCCCTGTGAGCTTCTTATTGACGATGAAACACAGAAAATTCATCGGAATTAAATACAAAAGGCACAATGCCGACTCAAGTACAAGAAGACTGGCTCTTCTTACTGTCTATGTTTTGAGCCATTCCTGTGACACTAGTTATAGATTCCGATGCTTCACTTCAGGTTTACTGTATCCAGCTGACCTTATTGACGATGAAGCACAGAAATTGCATCGGAATTAAATACAAAAGGCAAAATGCCGACTTAAGTACAAGAAGACTGACTCTTCTTACTGTCTATGATTTGAACCATTCCTGTGACACTAGTTATAGGTTCCCATGCTTCACTTCAGTTTTACTGTATCCCTGTGACCTTCTTATTGACGATGAAACACAGAAATTGCATTGGAATTAAATACAAAAGGCACAATGCCGACTTAAGTACAAGAAGACTGACTCTTCCTACTGTCTATGTTTTGAACCATTCCTGTGACACTAGTTATAGATTCCGATGCTTCACTTCAGGTTTACTGTATCCCTTTCACCTTCCTATTGACGATGAAGCACAGAAATTGCATCTTAATTAAATACAAATGGCACAATGCCGACTTAAGTACAAAATAACTGTCTCTTCCTACTGACTATGTTTTGAACCATTCCTGTGACACTAGTTATAGATTCCGATGCTTCACTTCAGGTTTACTGTATCCAGCTGACCTTCTAATTGACGATGAAGCACAGAAATTGCATCGGAATTAAATACAAAAGGCAAAATGCCGACTTAAGTACAAGAAGACTGACTCTTCTTACTGTCTATGATTTGAACCATTCCTGTGACACTAGTTATAGGTTCCCATGCTTCACTTCAGTTTTTCTGTATCCCTCTGACCTTCTTATTGACGATGAAACACAGAAATTGCATCTTAATTAAATACAAAGGGCACAATGCCGACTTAAGTACAAGAAGACTGACTCTTCTTATTGTCAATGTTTTCTACCATTCCGGTGACATTAGTTATAGATTCCGATGATTCACTTGAGGTTTACTGTATCCCTCTGACCTTCTTATTGACGATGAAACACAGAAATGGCATCTTATTTAAATACAAAAGGCACAATGTAGACTTCAGCACAAGAACACTAACACATCTGACAGTCAATGGTTTGAACCATTCCTGTTACACTAGTTATAGATTCCGATGCTTCACTTCAGTTTTACTGTATAACTCTGACCTTCTTAATGACGAAGAAACACAGATATTGCATCGGGATTAAATACAAAAGGCACAATGCCGACTTCAGTACAAGAAGACTGACCCTTCTTACTGTCTATGTTTTGAACCATTCCTGTGACACTAGTTATAGATTCCGATGCTTCACTTCAGGTTTACTGTATCAGTCTGACCTTCTTATTGACGATGAAACACAGAAATTGCATCGGAATTTAATACAAAAGGCACAATGCCGACTCAAGTACAAGAAGACTGGCTCTTCTTACTGTCTATGTTTTGAACCATTTCTGTGACACTAGTTATAGATTCCGATGCATCCCTTCAGGATTACTATATCCCTCTGACCTTCTTATTGACGAAGAAACACAGATATTGCATCGGAATTAAATACAAAAGGCACAATGCCGACTTAAGTACAAGAAGAATGGGTCTTCTTAGTGTGTATGTTTTGAACCATTCCTGTGACACTAGTTATACATTCCGATGCTTCACTTCAGGTTTACTGTATCCTTCTGACCTTCTTATTGACGATGAAACACAGAAATTGCATCCTAATTAAATACAAAAGGCACAATGCCGACTCAAGTACAAGAAGATTGGCTCTTCTTACTGTCTATGTTTTGAACCATTCCTGTGACACTAGTTATAGATTCCGATGCTTGACTTTAGGTTTACTGAATCCCTCTGACCTTCTTATAGACAAAGAAACATATAAATTGCATCGGAATTAAATACAAAAGGCAAAATGCCGACTCAAGTACAAGAAGACTGGCTCTTCTTACTGTCTATGATTTAAACCATTTCTGTGACACTAGTTATAGATTCCGATGCTTCACTTCAGGTTTACTGTATCCCTCTGACCTTCTTATTGATGAAGCAACACAGATATTGCATCGGAGTTAAATACAAAAGGCACAATGCCGACTTAATTACAAGAAGACTGACACATCCTACTGTCTTTGCTTTGAACCATTCCTGTGACACTTGTTATAGATTCCGATGCTTCACTTCAGGTTCACTGTATCCCTCTGACCTTCGTATTGACGATGAAACACAGAAATTGCATCGGAATTAAATACAAATGGCACAATGCCGACTTAAGAACAAAAAGAGTGACTCTTCTTACTGTCTATGATTTGAACCATTCCTGTGGCACTAGTTATAGATTCCGATGCTTCACTTCAGGTTTACTGTATCCCTCTGACCTTCTTATTGACGATGAAACACAGAAATAGCATCTTAATTAAATACTAAAGGCACAATGCCGACTTCAGTACAAGAACACTAACTCATCTGACAGTCAATGGTTTGAACCATTCCTGTTACACTAGTTATAGATTCCGATGCTTCACTTCGGGTTTACTGTATCCCTCTGACCTTCTTATTGACGATGAAACACGTAAATTGCATCGGAATTAAATACAAAATGCACAATGCCGACTTAAGTACAAAAAGAATGGGTCTTCTTACTGTCTATGTTTTGAACCATCCCTGTGACACTAGTTATAGATTCCGATGCTTCACTTCAGGTTTTTCTGTATCCAGCTGACATTCTTATTGACGATGAAGCACAGAAATTGCATCGGAATTGAATACAAAAATCAAAATGCCGACTTAAGTACCAGAAGACTGACCCTTCTTACTGTCTATGATTTGAACCATTCCTGTGACACTAGTTACATGTTCCCATGCTTCACTTCAGTTTTACTGTATTCCATTGACCTTCTTATTGACGATGAAACACAGAAATTGCATCGGAATTAAATACAAAAGGCACAATGCCGACTTAAGTAGAAGAATACTGACTCTTCCTACTGTCTATGATTTGAACCATTCCTGTGACACTCGTTATAGATTCCGATGCTTCACTTCAGGTTTACTGTATCCCTTTCACCTTCCTGTTGACGATGAAACACAGGAATTGCATTTTAATTAAATACAAAAGGCACAATGCCGACTTAAGTACAAGATAACTGACTCTTCCTACTGACTACGTTTTGAACCATTCCTGTGACACTAGTTATAGATTCCGATGCTTCACTTCAGGTTTACTGTATCCAGCTGACCTTCTTATTGACGATGAAACACGTAAATTGCATCGGAATTAGATACAAAAGGCACAATGCCGACTTAAGTACAAGAAGACTGACCCTTCTTACTGTCTAAATTTTGAAACATTCCTGTGACACTAGTTATAGATACCGATGCTTCACTTCAGGTTTACTGTATCCCTCTGACCTTCGTATTGACGATGAAACACAGAAATTGCATAGGAATTAAATACAAAAGGCACAATGCCTTTTGTATTTAATGTAATTAATGTAATTTAATGTAATTAATAATATGTACAAAAGGACTGACTCTGGTTACTATGTTTCGAACCTTTCCTGTGACACTAGTTATAGATTCCGATGCTTGACTTCAGGTTTACTGATTCCCTCTGACCTTCTTATAGACAAAGAAACACATAAATTGCATCGGAAATAAATACAAAAGGCACAATGCCGACTCAAGTACAAGAAGACTGGCTCTTCTTACTGTCTATGATATGAATCATTTCTGTGACACTAGTTATAGATTCCGATGCTTCACTTCAGGTTTACTGTATCCCTGTGAGCTTCTTATTGACGTAGAAACAGAGATATTGCATCAGAATTAAATACAAAAGGCACAATGACGACTTAAGTACAAGAAGACTGACTCTTCTTACTGTCAATGTTTTGAACCATTCCTGTGACACTAGTTATAGATTCCGATGGTTTACTTCAGGTTTACTATATCCCTCTGACCTTCTTATTGACGATCAAACACAGAAAATTCATCGGAATTAAATACAAAAGGCACAATGCCCACTCAAGTACAAGACGACTGGCTCTTCTTACTGTCTATGTTTTGAGCCATTCCTGTGACACTAGTTATAGATTCCGATGCTTCACTTCAGGTTTACTGTTTCCAGGTGACCTTCTTATTGACGATGAAACACGTAAATTGCATCGGAATTAAATACAAAATGCACAATGCCGACTTAAGTACAAGAAGACTGACCCTTCTTACTGTCTAAGTTTTGAACCATTCCTGTGACGCTAGTTAGAGATACCGATGTTTCACTTCAGGTTTACTGTATCCCTCTGACCTTCGTATTGACGATGAAACACAGAAATTGCATCGGAATTAAATACAAAAGGCACAATGCCGACTCAAATACAAGAAGACTGGCTCTTCTTACTGTCTATGTTTTGAACCATTTCTGTGACACTAGTTATAGATTCCGATGCTTGACTTTAGGTTTACTGATTCCCTCTTACCTTCTTATAGACAAAGAAACTCATAAATTGCATCGGAAATAATTACAAAAGGCACAATGCCGACTCAAGTACAAGAAGACTGGCTCTTCTTACTGTCTATGATTTAAACCATTTCTGTGACACTAGTTATAGATTCCGATGCTTCACTTCAGGTTTACTGTATCCCTCTGAACTTCTTATTGACGTAGAAACACAGATATTGCATCAGAATTAAATACAAAAGGCACAATGACGACCTAAGTGCAAGAAGACTGACCCATCCCACTGTCTTTGCTTTGAACCATTCCTGTGACACTAGTTATAGATTCCGATGCTTCACTTCAGGTTCACTGTATCCCTCTGACCTTCGTATTGACGATGAAACACAGAAATTGCATCGGAGTTAAATACAAATGGCAAAATGCCGACTTAAGTACAAGAAGACTGACTCTTCTTACTGTCAATGTTTTGAACCATTTCTGTGACACTAGTTATAGATTCCGATGGTTTACTTCAGGTTTACTATATCCCTCTGACCTTCTTATTGACGATCAAACACAGAAAATTCATCGGAATTAAATACAAAAGGCACAATGCCGACTCAAGTACAAGAAGTTTGGCTCTTCTTACTGTCTATGTTTTGAGCCATTCCTGTGACACTAGTTATAGATTCCGATGCTTCACTTCAGGTTTACTGTATCCAGCTGACCTTCTTATTGACGATTAAGCACAGAAATTGCATTGGAATTAAATACAAAAGGCAAAATGCCGACTTAAGTACAAGAAGACTGACTCTTCTTACTGTCTATGATTTGCACCATTCCTGTGACACTAGTTACAGATTCCCATGCTTCACTTTAGTATTACTGTATCCCTCTGACCTTTCTTATTGACGGTGAAACACAGAAATTGCATCGGAATTAAATTCAAAAGGCACAATGCCGACTTAAGTAGAAGAAGACTGACTCTTCCTACTGACTACGTTTTGAACCATTCCTGTGACACTAGTTATAGTTTCCGATGCTTCACTTCAGGTTTACTGTATCCAGCTGACCTTCTTATTGACGATGAAGCACAGAAATTGCATCGGAATTAAATACAAAAGGCAAAATGCAGACTTAAGTACAAGAAGACTGACTCTTCTTACTGTCTATGATTTGAACCATTCCTGTGACACTAGTTATATGTTCCCATGCTTCACTTCAGCTTTACTGTATCCCTCTGACCTTCTTATTGACGATGAAACACAGAAATTGCATCGGAATTATATACGAAACGCACAATGCCTACATAAGTACAAGAAGACTGACTCTTCCTAATGTCTATGTTTTGAACCAATCCTGTGACACTAGTTTTAGATTCCGATGCTTCACTTCAGGTTTTCTGTATCCCTCTGACCTCTTTATCGACGATGAAACACAGAAATTGCATCTTAATTAAATACAAAAGGCACAATGCCGACTTAAGTACAAGAAGACTGACTCTTCTTATTGTCAATGTTTTCTACCATTCCGGTGACATTAGTTATAGATTCCGATGATTCACTTCAGGTAACTGTATCCAGCTGACCTTCTTATTGACGACGAAACACAGAAATTGCATCGTAATTATACACAAAAGGCACAATGCCGACTTAAGTACAAGAAGAATGACTCTTCTTACTGTATATGTTTGAACCATTCCTGTGACACTAGTTATAGATTCCGATGCTTCGCTTCAGGTTTACTGTATCCCTCAGACCTTCTTATTGACGATGAAACACAGAAATAGCATCTTAATTAAATACAAAAGGCACAATGCCGACTTCAGTACAAGAACACTAACTCATCTGACAGTCAATGGTTTGATCCATTCCTGTTACACTAGTTATAGATTCCGATGCTTCACTTCAGTTTGACTGTATAACTCTGACATTCTTAATGACGAAGGAACACAGATATTGCATCGGAATTAAATACATAAGGCACAATGCCGACTTCAGTACAAGAAGACTGACCCTTCTTACTGTCTATGCTTTGAACCATTCCTGTGACACTAGTTATAGATTCCGATGCTTCACTTCAGGTTTACTGTATCCCTCTGACCTCCTTATTGACGTTGAAACACAGAAATTGCATCGGAATTAAATACAAAAGGCACAATGCCGACTCACGTACAAGAAGACTGGCTCTTCTTACTGTCTATGTTTTGAACCATTTCTGTGACACGAGTTATAGATTCCGATGCATCCCTTCAGGATTACTATATCCCTCTGACCTTCGTATTGACGATGAAACACAGAAATTGCATCGGAATTAAATACAAAAGGCACAATGCCATCTTAAGTACAAAAAGACTGACTCTTCTTACTGTCTATGTTTCGAACCTATCCTGTGACACTAGTTATAGATTCCGATGCTTGACTTTAGGTTTAATGATTCCCTCTGACCTTCTTATAGACAAAGAAACACATAAATTGCATCGGAATTAAATACAAAAGGCACAATGCCGACTGAAGTACAAGAAGACTGGCTCTTCTTACCGTCTATGATTTAAACCATTTCTGTGACACTAGTTATTGATTCCGATGCTTCACTTCAGGTTTACTGTATCCCTCTGACCTTCTTATTGACGTAGAAACACAGATATTGCATCGGAATTAAATACAAAAGCACAATGACGACTTAAGTACAAGAAGACTGACCCATCCCACTGTCTTTGTTTTGAACCATTCCTGTGACACTAGTTATAGATTTTCGTATTGACGATGAAACACAGAAATTGCATCGGAATTAAATACAAATGGCAAAATGCCGACTTAAGTACAAAAAGAGTGACTCTTCCTACTGTCTATGATTTGAACCATTCCTGTGAGACTAGTTATAGATTCCGATGCTTCACTTCAGGTTTACTGTATCCTTGTGAGCTTCTTATTGACGATGAAACACAGAAATTTCTTCGGAATTATATACAAAAGGCACAATCCCGACTTAAGTACAAGAAGACTGACTCTTCTTACTGTCAATGTTTTAAACCATTCCTGTGACACTAGTTATAGATTCCGATGGTTTACTTCAGGTTTACTATATCCCTCTGACCTTCTTATTGACGATCAAACACAGAACATTCATCGGAATTAAATACAAAAGGCACAATGCCGACTCAAGTACAAGACGACTGGCTCTTCTTACTGTCTATAGTTTGAGCCATTCCTGTGACTCTAGTTATAGATTCCGATGCTTCACTTCAGGTTTACTGTATCCAGCTGACCTTCTTATTGACGATGAAGTACAGAAATTGCATCGGAATTAAATACAAAAGGCAAAATGCCGACTTAAGTACAAGAAGACTGACTCTTCTTACTGTCTATGATTTGAACCATTCCTGTGACACTAGTTACAGGTTCCCATGCTTCACTTCAGTTTTACTGTATCCCTCTGACCTTCTTATTGACGATGAAACACAGAAATTGCATCGGAATTAAATACAAAATGCACAATGCCGACTTAAGTAGAAGAAGTCTGACTCTTCCTACTGGCTATGATTTGAACCATTCCTGTGACACTAGTTATAGATTCCGATGCTTCACTTCAGGTTTACTGAATCCCTTTCACCTTCCTATTGACGATGAAACACAGAAATTGCATTTTAATTAAATACAAAAGGCACAATGCCGACTTAAGTACAAGATAACTGACTCTTCCTACTGACTACGTTTTGAACCATTTCTGTGACACTAGTTATAGATTCCGATGCTTCACTTCAGGTTTACTGTATCCAGCTGACCTTCTTATTGACGATGAAGCACAGAAATTGCATCGGAATTAAATACAAAAGGCAAAATGCAGACTAAAGTACAAGAAGACTGACTCTTCTTACTGTCTATGATTTGAACCATTCCTGTGACACTAGTTATAGGTTCCCATGCTTCACTTCAGTTTTACTGTATCCCTCTGACCTTCTTATTGACGATGAAACACAGAAATTGCATCGGAATTAAATACAAAAGGCACAATGCCGACATAAGTACAAGAAGACTGACTCTTCCCAATGTCTATGTTTTGAACCAATCCTGCGACACTAGTTTTAGATTCCGATGCTTCACTTCCGGTTTTCTGTATCCCTCTGACCTCTTTATCGACGATGAAACACAGAAATTGCATCTTAATTAAATACAAAAGGCACAATGCCGACTTAAGTACAAGAAAACTGACTCTTCTTATTGTCAATGTTTTCTACCATTCCGGTGACATTAGTTATAGATTCCGATGATTCACTTCAGGTAACTGTATCCAGCTGACCTTCTTATTGACGACGAAATACAGAAATTGCATCGTAATTATATACAAAAGGCACAATGCAGACAGAAGTACAAGAAGACTGACTCTTCTTACTGTATATGTTTTGAACCATTCCTGTGACACTAGTTATAGATTCCGATGCTTCACTTCAGGTTTACTGTATCCCTCTGACCTTCTTATTGACGATGAAACACGTAAATTGCATCGGAATTAAATACAAAATGCACAATGCCGACTTAAGTACAAAAAGAATGGGTCTTCTTACTGTCTATGTTTTGAACCATTCCTGTGACACTAGTTATAGATTCCGATGCTTCACTTCAGGTTTACTTTATCCCTCTGACCTTCTTATTGACAATGAAACACAGATATTGCATCGGAATTAAATACAAAAGCACAATGACGACTTAAGTACAAGAAGACTGACCCATCCCACTGTCTTTGTTTTGAACCATTCCTGTGACACTAGTTATAGATTCCGATGCTTCAGTTCAGGTTCACTGTATCCCTCTGACCTTCGTATTGACGATGAAACACAGATATCGCATTGGAATTAAATACAAATGGCAAAAAGCCGACTTAAGTACAAAAAGAGTGACTCTTCTTACTGTCTATGATTTGAACCATTCCTGTGACACTAGTTATAGATTCCGATGCTTCACTTCAGGTTTACTGTATCCCTGTGAGCTTCTTATTGACGATGAAACACAGAAATTGCATCGGAATTATATACAAAAGGCACAATCCCGACTTAAGTACAAGAAGACTGCCTCTTCTTACTGTCAATGTTTTAAACCATTCCTGTGACACTAGTTATAGATTCCGATGGTTTACTTCAGGTTTACTATATCCCTCTGACCTTCTTATTGACGATCAAACACAGAAAATTCATCGGAATTAAATACAAAAGGCACAATGCCGACTCAAGTACAAGACGACTGGCTCTTCTTACTGTCTATAGTTTGAGCCATTCCTGTGACTCTAGTTATAGATTCCGATACTTCACTTCAGGTTTACTGTATCTAGCTGACCTTCTTATTGACGATGAAGCACAGAAATTGCATCGGAATTAAATACAAAAGGCAAATTGCCGACTTAAGTACAAGAAGACTGACTCTTCTTACTGTCTATGATTTGAACCATTCCTGTGACACTAGTTACAGGTTCCCATGCTTCACTTCAGTTTTACTGTATCCCTCTAACCTTCTTATTGACGATGAAACACAGAAATTGCATCGGAATTAAATACAAAAGGCACAATGCCGACTTAAGTAGAAGAAGACTGAGTCTTCCTACTGTCTATGATTTGAACCATTCCTGTGACACTAGTAATAGATTCCGATGCTTCACTTCAGGTTTACTGAATCCCTTTCACCTTCCTATTGACGATGAAACACAGAAATTGCATTTTAATTAAATACTAAAGGCACAATGCCGACTTAAGTACAAGATAACTGACTCTTCCTACTGACTACGTTTTGAACCATTTCTGTGACACTAGTTATAGATTCCGATGCTTCACTTCAGGTTTACTGTATCCAGCTGACCTTCTTATCGACGATGAAGCACAGAAATTGCATCGGAATTAAATACAAAAGGCAAAATGCAGACTTAAGTACAAGAAGACTGACCCTTCTTACTGTCTATGATTTGAACCATTCCTGTGACACTAGTTATAGGTTCCCATGCTTCACTTCAGTTTTACTGTATCCCTCTGACCTTCTTATTGACGAAGAAACACAGAAATTGCATCGGAATTAAATACAAAAGGCACAATGCCGACATAAGTACAAGAAGACTGACTCTTCCCAATGTCTATGTTTTGAACCAATCCTGTGACACTAGTTTTAGATTCCGATGCTTCACTTCAGGTTTTCTGTATCCCTCTGACCTCTTTATCGACGATGAAACACAGAAATTGCATCTTAATTAAATACAAAAGGCACAATGCCGACTTAAGTACAAGAAGACTGACTCTTCTTATTGTCAATGTTTTCTACCATTCCGGTGACATTAGTTATAGTTTCCGATGATTCACTTCAGGTAACTGTATCCAGCTGACCTTCTTATTGACGACGAAATACAGAAATTTCATCGTAATTATATACAAAAGGCACAATGCCGACAGAAGTACAAGAAGACTGACTCTTCTTACTGTATATGTTTTGAACCATTCCTGAGACACTAGTTATAGATTCCGAAGCTTCACTTCAGGTTTACTGTATCCCTCTGACGTTCTTATTGACGATAAAACACAGAAATAGCATCTTAATTAAATACAAAAGGCACAATGCCGACTTCAGTACAAGAACACTAACTCATCTGACAGTCAATGGTTTGAACCATTCCTGTTACACTAGTTAAAGATTCCGATGCTTCACTTCGGGTTTACTGTATCCCTCTGACCTTCTTATTGACGTAGAAACACAGATATTGCATCGGAATTAAATACAAAAGGCACAATGCCGACTTAAGTACAAGAAGACTGACCCATCCCACTGTCTTTGTTTTGAACCATTCCTGTGACACTAGTTATAGATTCCGATGCTTCACTTCAGGTTTACTGTATCCAGCTGACCTTCTTATTGACGATGAAGCACAGAAATTGCATCGGAATTAAATACAAAAGGCAAAATTCCGACTTAAGTACAAGAAGACTGACTCTTCTTACTGTCTATGATTTGAACCATTCCTGTGACACTAGTTACAGGTTCCCATGCTTCACTTCAGTTTTACTGTATCCCTCTGACCTTCTTATTGACGATGAAACACAGAAATTGCATCGGAATTAAATACAAAAGGCACAATGCCGACATAAGTGCAAGAAGACTGACTCTTCCCAATGTCTATGTTTTGAACCAATCCTGTGACACTAGTTTTAGATTCCGATGCTTCACTTCAGGTTTTCTGTATCCCTCTGACCTCTTTATCGACGATGAAACACAGAAATTCCATCTTAATTAAATACAAAAGGCACAATGCCGACTTAAGTACAAGAAGACTGACTCTTCTTATTGTCAATGTTTTCTACCATTCCGGTGACATTAGTTATAGTTTCCGATGATTCACTTCAGGTAACTGTATCCAGCTGACCTTCTTATTGACGACGAAATACAAGAATTGCATCGTAATTATATACAAAAGGCACAATGCCCACTTAAGTACAAAAAGAATGGGTCTTCTTACTGTCTATGTTTTGAACCATTCCTGTGACACTAGTTATAGATTCCGATGCTTCACTTCAGGTTTACTTTATCCCTCTGACCTTCTTATTGACAATGAAACACAGAAATTGCATCCTAGTTAAATACAAAAGGCACAATGCCGACTCAAGTACAAGAAGACTGGCTCTTCTTACTGTCTATGTTTTGAACCATTTCTGTGACACTAGTTATAGATTCCGATGGTTCACTTCAGTTTTACTGTATAACTCTGACCTTCTTAATGACGAAGAAACACAGATATTTCATCGGAATTAAATACAAAAGGCACAATGAGGACTTCACTACAAGAAGACTGACCCTTCTTACTGTCTATGTTTTGAACCATTCCTGAGACACTAGTTATAGATTCCGATGCTTCACTTCAGGTTTACTGTATCCCTGTGAGCTTCTTATTGACGATGAAACACAGAAATTGCATCGGAATTATATACAAAAGGCACAATGCCGACTTAAGTACAAGAAGACTGACTCTTCTTACTGTCAATGTGTTGAACCATTCCTGTGACACTAGTTATAGATTCCGATGGTTTACTTCAGGTTTACTATATCCCTCTGACCTTCTTATTGACGATCAAACACAGAAAATTCATCGGAATTAAATACAAAAGGCACAATGCCGACTTAAGTACAAGATAACTGACTCTTCCTAATGTCTATGTTTTGAACCAATCCTGTGACACTAGTTTTAGATTCCAATGCTTCACTTCAGGTTTTCTGTATCCCTCTGACCTCTTTATTGACGTTGAAACCCAGAAATTGCATCTTAATTAAATACAAAATGCTCAATGCCGACTTAAGTACAAGAAGACTGACTCTTCTTACTGTCAACGTTTTCTACCATTCCGGTGACATTAGTTATAGATTCCGATGGTTCACTTCAGGTAACTGTATCCAGCTGACCTTCTTATTGACGATAAAACACAGAAATTGCATCGTAATTATATACAAAAGGCACAATGCCGACTTGTGTACAAGAAGACTGACCCTTCTTACTGTCTATGTTTTGAACCATTCCTGTGACACTAGTTATGGATTCCGATGCTTCACTTAAGGTTTACTGTATCCCTCTGACCTTCTTATTGACGATGAAACACAGAAATAGCATCTTAATTAAATACAAAAGGCACAATGCCGACTTCAGTACAAGAACACTAACTCATCTTACTGTCAATGGTTTGAACCATTCCTGTTACACTAGTTATAGATTCCGATACTTCACTTCAGGTTTACTGTATCCCTCTGACCTTCTTAATGACGAAGAAACACAGATATTGCATCGGAATTAAATACAAAAGGCACAATGCCGACTTCAGTACATGAAGACTGACCCTTCTTACTGTCTATGTTTTGGACCATTCCTGTGACACTAGTTATAGATTCCGATGCTTCACTACAGGTTTACTGTATCCCTCTGACCTTCTTATTGACGATGAAACACAGAAATTACATCTTAATTAAATACAAATGGCACAATGCCGACTTAAGTACAAAATAACTGTCTCTTCCTACTGACTAAGTTTTGAACCATTCCTGTTACACTAGTTATAGATTCCGATGCTTCACTTCAGGTTTACAGTATCCAGCTGACCTTCTTATTGACGATGAAGCACAGAAATTGCATCGGAATTAAATACAAAAGGCAAAATGCCGACTTAAGTACAAGAAGACTGACTCTTCTTACTGTCCATGATTTGAACCATTCCTGTGACACTAGTTATAGGTTCCCATGCTTCACTTTAGTTTTACTGTATCCCTCTGACCTCTTTATCGACGATGAAACACAGAAATTGCATCTTAATTAAATACAAAGGGCACAATGCCGACTTAAGTACAAGAAGACTGACTCTTCTTTTTGTCAATGTTTTCTACCATTCCGGTGACATTAGTTATAGATTCCGATGATTCACTTCAGGTAACTGTATCCAGCTGACCTTCTTATTGACGACGAAACACAGAAATTGCATCGTAATTATATACAAAAGGCACAATTCCGACTTAAGTACAAGAAGACTGACTATTCTTACTGTTTTTTTTTTTTTTAACAATTCCTGTGACACTAGTTATAGATTCCGATGCTTCACTTCAGGTTTACTGTATCCCTCTGACCTTCTTATTGACGATGAAACACAGAAATAGCATCTTAATTAAATACAAAAGGCACAATGCCGACTTCAGTACAAGAACACCAACTCATCTGACAGTCAATGGTTTGAACCACTCCTGTTACACTAGTTATAGATTCCGATGCTTCACTTCAGGTTTACTGTATCCCTCTGACCTTCTTATTGACAATGAAACACAGAAATTGCATCCTAATTAAATACAAAAGGCACAATGCCGACTCAAGTACAAGAAGACTGGCTCTTCTTACTGTCTATGTTTTGAACCATTTCTGTGACACTAGTTATAGATTCCGATGCTTCACTTCAGTTTTACTGTATAACTCTGACCTTCCTAATGACGAAGAAACACAGATATTGCATCGGAATTAAATACAAAAGGCACAATGCCGACTTCAGTACAAGAAGACTGACCCTTCTTACTGTCTATGCTTTGAACCATTCCTGTGACACTAGTTATAGATTCCGATGCTTCACTTCAGGTTTACTGTATCCCTCTGACCTTCTTATTGACGATGATACACAGAAATTGCATCGGAATTTAATACAAAAGGCACAATGCCGACTCAAGTACAAGAAGACTGGCTCTTCTTACTGTCGATGTTTTGAACCATTTCTGTGACACTAGTTATAGATTCCGATGCATCCCTTCAGGATTACTATATCCCTCTGACCTTCTTATTGATGAAGAAACACAGATATTGCATCGGAATTAAATACAAAAGGCACAATGCCGACTTAAGTACAAAGAGAATGGGTCTTCTTACTGTCTATGTTTTTGAACCATTCCTGTGACACTAGTTATAGATTCCGATGCTTCACTTCAGGTTTACTGTATCCCTCTGACCTTCTTATTGACAATGAAACACACAAAAATTGCATCCTAATTAAATACAAAAGGCACAATGCCGACTCAAGTACAAGAAGACTGGCTCTTCTTACTGTCTATGTTTTGAGCCATTTCTGTGACACTAGTAATAGATTCCGATGGTTTACTTCAGGTTTACTATATCCCTCTGACCTTCTTATTGACGATCAAACACAGAAAATTCATCGGAATTAAATACAAAAGGCACAATGCCGACTGAAGTACAAGACGACTGGCTCTTCTTACTGTCTATGTTTTGAGCCATTCCTGTGACACTAGTTATAGATTCCGATGCTTCACTTCAGGTTTACTGTATCCAGCTGACCTTCGTATTGACGATGAAGCACAGAAATTGCATCGGAATTAAATACAAAAGGCAAAATGCCGACTTAAGTACAAGAAGACTGACTCTTCTTACTGTCTATGATTTGAACCATTCCTGTGACACTAGTTACAGGTTCCCATGCTTCACTTCAGATTTACTGTATCCCTCTGACCTTCTTATTGACGATGAAACACAGAAATTGCATCGGAATTAAATACAAAAGGCACAATGCCGACTTAAGTAGAAGAAGACTGACTCTTCCTACTGTCTATGATTTGAACTATTCCTGTGACACTCGTTATAGATTTCGATGCTTCACTTCAGGTTTACTGTATCCCTTTCACCTTCCTATTGACGATGAAACAGAGAAATTGCATTTTAATTAAATACAAAAGGCACAATGCCGACTTAAGTACAAGATAACTGACTCTTCCTACTGACTACGCTTTGAACCATTCCTGTGACACTAGTTATAGATTCCGATGCTTCACTTCAGGTTTACTGTATCCAGCAGACCTTCTTATTGACGATGAAACACGTAAATTGCATCGGAATTAAATACAAAATGCACAATGCGACTTAAGTACAAAAAGAATGGGTCTTCTTACTGTCTATGTTTTGAACCATTCCTGTGACACTAGTTATAGATTCCGATGCTTCACTTCAGTTCTACTGTATAACTCTGACCTTCTTAATGACGAAGAAACACAGATATTGCATCGGAATTAAATACAAAAGGCACAATGCCGACTTCAGTACAAGAACACTAACTCATCTTTCTGTCAATGGTTTCAACCATTCCTGTTACACTAGTTATAGATTCCGATACTTCACTTCAGGTTTACTGTATCCCTCTGACCACCATAATGACGAAGAAACACAGATATTGCATCGGAATTAAATACAAAAGGCACAATACCGACTTCAGTACAAGAAGACTGACCCTTCTTACTGTCTATGTTTTGAACCATTCCTGTGACACTAGTTATAGATTCCGATGCTTCACTTCGGGTTTACTGTATCCCTCTGACCTTCTTATTGACGATGAAACACGTAAATTGCATCGGAATTAAATACAAAATGCACAATGCCGACTTAAGTACAAAAAGAATGGGTCTTCTTACTGTCTATGTTTTGAACCATTCCTGTGCCACTAGTTATAGATTCCGATGTCTCACTTCAGGTTTACTGTATCCCTCTGACCTTCTTATTGACAATGAAACACAGAAATTGCATCCTAATTAAATACAAAAGGCACAATGCCGACTCAAGTACAAGAAGACTGGCTCTTCTTACTGTCTATGTTTTGAACCATTTCTGTGACACTAGTTATAGATTCCGATGCTTCACTTCAGGATTACTATATCCCTCTGACCTTCTTATTGTCGAAGAAACACAGATATTGCATCGGAATACAAAAGGCACAATGCCGACTTAAGTACAAGAAGACTGACCCTTCTTACTGTCTAAGTTTTGAACCATTCCTGTGGCACTAGTTATAGATACCGATGCTTCACTTCAGGTTTACTGTATCCCTCTGACCTTCGTATTGACGATGAAACACAGAAATTGCATCGGAATTAAATACAAAAGGCACAATGCCATCTTAAGTACAAAAAGACTGACTCTTCTTACTGTCTATGTTTCGAACCTTTCCTGTGACACTAGTTATAGATTCCGATGCTTGACTTTAGATTTAGTGATTCCCTCTGACCTTCTTATAGACAAAGAAACACATAAATTGCATCGGAATTAAATACAAATGGCACAATGCCGACTCAAGTACAAGAAGACTGGCTCTTCTTACTGTCTATGATTTAAACCATTTCTGTGACACTAGTTATAGATTCCGATGCTTCACTTCAGGTTTACTGTATCCCTCTGACCTTCTTATTGACGTAGAAACACAGATATTGCATCGGAATTAAATACAAAAGGCACAATGACGACTTAAGTACAAGAAGACTGACCCATCCCACTGTCCTTGTTTTGAACCATTCCTGTGACACTAGTTATAGATTCCGATGCTTCACTTCAGGTTCACTGTATCCCTCTGACCTTCGTATAGACGATGAAACACAGAAATTGCATAGGAATTAAATACAAATGGCAAAATGCCGACTTAATTACAAAAAGAGTGACTCTTCTTACTGTCTATGATTTGAACCATTCCTGTGACACTAGTTACAGGTTCCCATGCTTCACTTCAGTTTTACTGTATCCCTCTGACCTTCTTATTGACGATGAAACACAGAAATTGCATCGGAATTAAATACAAAAGGCACAATGCCGACTTAAGTAGAAGAAGACTGACTCTTCCTACTGTCTATGATTTGAACCATTCCTGTGACACTCGTTATAGATTCCGATGCTTCACTTCAGCTTTACTGTATCCCTTTCACCTTCCTATTGACGATGAAACACAGAAATTGCACTTTAATTAAATACAAAAGGCACAATGCCGACTTAAGTACAAGAAAACTGACTCTTCCTACTGACTACGTTTTGAACCACTCCTGTGACACTAGTTATAGATTCCGATGCTTCACTTCAGGTTTACTGTATCCAACTGACCTACTTATTGACGATGAAACACGTAAATTGCATCGGAATAAAATACAAAATGCACAATGCCGACTTAAGTACAAAAAGAATGGGTCTTCTTACTGTCTATGTTTTGAACCATTCCTGTGACACTAGTTATAGATTCCGATGCTTCACTTCAGGTTTACTGTATCTCTCTGACCTTCTTATTGACAATGAAACACAGAAATTGCATCCTAATTAAATACAAAAGGCACAATGCCGACTCAAATACATGAAGACTGGCTCTTCTTACTGTCTATGTTTTGAACCATTTCTGTGACACTAGTTATAGATTCCGATGCTTCACTTCAGTTTTACTGTATAACTCTGACCTTCTTAATGACGAAGAAACGCAGATATTGCATCGGAATTAAATACAAAAGGCACAATGCCGACTTCAGTACAAGAAGACTGACCCTTCTTACTGTCTATGTTTTGAACCATTCCTGTGACACTAGTTATAGATTCCGATGCTTCACTTCAGGTTTACTGTATCCCACTGACCTTCTTATTGACGATGAAACACAGAAATTGCATCGGAATTTAATACAAAAGGCACAATGCCGACTCAGGTACAAGAAGACTGGCTCTTCTTACTGTCTATGTTTTGAACCATTTCTGTGACACTAGTTATAGATTCCGATGCATCCCTTCAGGATTACTATATCCCTCTGACCTTCTTATTGACGACCAAACACAGATATTGCATCGGAATTAAATACAAAAGGCACAATGCCGACTTAAGTACAACAAGACTGACCCTTCTTCCTGTCTAAGTTTTGAACCATTCCTGTGACACTAGTTATAGATACCGATGCTTCACTTCAGGTTTACTGTATCCCTCTGACCTTCGTATTGACGATGAAAAACAGAAATTGCATCGGAATGAAATACAAAAGGCACAATGCCATCTTAAGTACAAAAAGACTGACTCTGGTTACTGTCTATGTTTCGAACCTTTCCTGTGACACTAGTTATAGATTCCGATGCTTGACTTTAGGTTTACTGATTCCCTCTGACCTTCTTATAGACAAAGAAACACATAAATTGCATCGGAAATAAATACAAAAGGCACAATGCCGACTCAAGTACAAGAAGACTGGCTCTTCTTACTGTCTATGATTTAAACCATTTCTGTGACACTAGTTATAGATTCCGATGCTTCACTTCAGGTTTACTATATCCCTCTGACCTTCTTATTGACGTAGAAACACAGATATTGCATCAGAATTAAATACAAAAGGCACAATGACGACTTAAGTACAAGTGACTGACCCATCCCACTGTCTTTGTTTTGAACCCTTCCTGTGACACTAGTTATAGATTCCGATGCTTCACTTCAGGTTCACTGTATCCCTCTGACCTTCGTATTGACGATGAAACACAGAAATTGCATCGGAATTAAATACAAATGGCAAAATGCCGACTTAAGTACAAAAAGAGTGACTCTTCTTACTCTCTATGATTTGAACCATTCCTGTGACACTAGTTATAGATTCCGATGCTTCACTTCAGGTTTACTGTATCCCTGTGAGCTTCTTATTGACGATGAAACACAGAAATTGCATCGGAATTATATACAAAAGGCACAATGCCGACTTAAATACAAGAAGACTGACTCTTCTTACTGTCAATGTCTTGAACCATTCCTGTGACACTAGTTATAGATTCCGATGCTTCACTTCAGGTTTACTGTATCCCTCTGCCCTTCGTATTGACGATGAAACACAGAAATTGCATCGGAATTAAATACAAAAGGCACAATGCCATCTTAAGTACAAAAAGACTGACTCTGGTTACTGTCTATGTTTCGAATCTTTCCTGTGACACTAGTTATAGATTCCGATGCTTGACTTTAGGTTTACTGATTCCCTCTGACCTTCTTATAGACAAAGAAACACATAAAATGCATCGGATATAAATACAAAAGGCACAATGCCGACTCTAGTACAAGAAGACTGGCACTTCTTACTGTCTATGATTTAAACCATTTCTGTGACACTAGTTATAGATTCCGATGCTTCACTTCAGGTTTACTGTATCCAGCTGACCTTCTTATTGACGATGAAACACGTAAATTGCATCGGAATTAAATACAAAATGCACAATGCCGACTTAAGTACAAAAAGAATGGGTCTTCTTACTGTCTATGTTTTGAATCACTCCTGTGACACTAGTTATAGATTCCGATGGTTTACTTCAGGTTTACTATATACCTCTGACCTTCTTAATGACGATCAAACACAGAAAATTCATCGGAATTAAATACAAAAGGCAAAATGCCGCCTTAAGTACAAGAAGACTGACTCTTCTTACTGTCTATGATTTGAACCATTCCTGTGACACTAGTTACAGGTTCCCATGCTTCACTTCAGTTTTACTGAATCCCTCTGACCTTCTTATTGACGATGAAACACAGAAATTGCATCGGAATTAAATACAAAAGGCACAATGCCGACTTAAGTAGAAGAAGACTGACTCTTCCTACTGTCTATGATTTGAACCATTCCTGTGACACTCGTTATAGATTCCGATGCTTCACTTCAGGTTTACTGTATCCCTTTCACCTTCCTATTGACGATGAAACACAGAAATTGCATTTTAATTAAATACAAAAGGCACAATGCCGACTTAAGTACAAGATAACTGACTCTTCCTACTGACTACGTTTTGAACCATTCCTGTGACACTAGTTATAGATTCCGATGCTTCACTTCAGGTTTACTGTATCCAGCTGACCTTCTTATTGACGATGAAACACGTAAATTGCATCGGAATTAAATACAAAATGCACAATGCCGACTTACGTACAAAAAGAATGGGTCTTCTTACTGTCTATGTTTTGAACCATTCCTGTGACACTAGTTATAGATTCCGATGCTTCACTTCAGGTTTACTGTATCCCTCTGACCTTCTTATTGACAATGAAACACAGAAATTGCATCCTAATTAAATACAAAAGGCACAATGCCGACTCAAATACAAGAAGACTGGCTCTTCTTACTGTCTATATTTTGAAACATTCCTGTGACACTAGTTATAGATTCCGATGCTTCACTTCAGGTTTATTGGATCCCACTGACCTTCTTATTGACGATGAAACACAGAAATTGCAACGGAATTTAATACAAAAGTCACAATGCCGACTCAAGTACAAGAAGACTGGCTCTTCTTACTGTCTATGTTTTGAACCATTTCTGTGACACTAGTTATAGATTCCGATGCATCCCTTCAGGATTACTATATCCCTTTGACCTTCTTATTGACGAAGAAACACAGATATTGCCTCGGAATTAATACAAAAGGCACAATGCCGACTTAAGTACAAGAAGACTGACCCTTCTTACTGTCTAAGTTTTGAACCATTCCTGTGATACTAGTTATAGATACCGATGGTTCACTTCAGGTTTACTGTATCGCTCTGACCTTCGTATTGACGATGAAACACAGAAATTGCATCGGAATTAAATACAAAAGGCACAATGCCGACTTAAGTACATTTAGACTGACTCTTCCTACTGTCTATACTTTGAAACATTCCTGTGACACTAGTTATAGATTCCGATGCTTCATTTCAGGTTTACTGTATCCCTTGGACCTTCTTATTGACGATGAAACACAGAAATTGCATCGGAATGAAATACAAAAGGCTCAATGCCGACATAAGTACAAGAAGACTGACCTTTCTTACTCTCTATGCTTTGAACCATTCCTGTTACACTAGTTATAGATTCCGATGCTTCACTTCAGGTTTACTGTACCCCTTGGACCTTCTTATTGACGTTGAAACAAAGAAATTTCATCGGAATTAAATACAAAAGGCACAATGCCGACTTAAGTAAAAGAAGACTGACTCTTCATACTGACTGTTTTGAACCATTCCTGTGACACTAGTTATAGATACCGATGCTTCACTTCAGGTTTACTGTATCCCTCTGACCTTCGTATTGACGATGAAACACATAAATTGCATCGGAAATAAATACAAAAGGCACAATGCCGACTCAAGTACAAGAAGACTGGCTCTTCTTACTGTCTATGATTTAAACCATTTCTGTGACACTAGTCATAGATTCCGATGCTTCACTTCAGGTTTACTGTATCCCTCTGACCTTCTTATTGACGTAGAAACACAGATATTGCATCAGAATTAAATACAAAAGGCACAATGACGACTTAAGTACAAGAAGACTGACCCATCCCACTGTCTTTGTTTTGAACCATTCCTGTGACACTAGTTATAGGTTCCGATGCTTCACTTCAGGTTCACTGTATCCCTCTGACCTTCGTATTGACGATGAAACACAGAAATTGCATCGGAATTAAATACAAATGGCAAAACGCCGACTTAAGTACAAAAAGAGAGACTCTTCTTACTGTCTATGATTTGAACCATTCCTGTGACACTAGTTACAGATTCCGATGCTTCACTTCAGGTTTACTGTATCCCTGTGAGCTTCTTATTGACGATGAAACACAGAAATTGCATCGGAATTATATACAAAAGGCACAGTGCCGACTTAAGTACAAGAAGACTGACTCTTCTTACTGTCAATGATTTGAACCATTCCTGTGACACTAGTTATAGATTCCGATGGTTTACTTCAGGTTTACTATATCCCTCTGACCTTCTTATTGACGATCAAACACAGAAAATTCATCGGAATTAAATACAAAAGGCACAATGCCGACTCAAGTACAAGACGACTGGCTCTTCTTACTGTCTATGTTTTGAGCCATTCCTGTGACACTAGTTATAGATTCCGATGCTTCACTTCAGGTTTACTGTATCCAGCTGACCTTCTTATTGACGATGAAGCACAGAAATTGCATCGGAATTAAATACAAAATGCAAAATGCCGACTTAAGTACAAGAAGACTGACTCTTCTTACTGTCTATGATTTGAACCATTACTGTGACACTAGTTACAGGTTCGCATGCTTCACTTCAGTTTTACTGTATCCCTCTGACCTTCTTATTGACGATGAAACACAGAAATTGCATCGGAATTAAATACAAAAGGCACAATGCCGACTTAAGTATAAGAAGACTGACTCTTTCTACTGTCTATGATTTGAACCATTCCTGTGACACTCGTTATAGATTCCGATGCTTCACTTCAGGTTTACTGTATCCAGCTGACCTTCTTATTGACGATGAAACACGTAAATTGCATCGGAATTAAATACAAAATGCACAATGCCGACTTAAGTACAAAAAGAATGGGTCTTCTTACTGTCTATCTTTGAACCATTCCTGTGACACTAGTTATAGATACCGATGCTTCACTTCAGGTTTACTGTATCCCTCTGACCTTCGTATTGACGATGAAACACAGAAATTGCATCGGAATTAAATACAAAAGGCACAATGCCATCTTAAGTACAAGAAGACTGACTCTGGTTACTGTCTATGTTTCGAATCTTTCCTGTGACACTAGTTATAGATTCCGATGCTTGACTTTAGGTTTACTGATTCCCTCTGACCTTCTTATAGACAAAGAAACACATAAAATGCATCGGAAATAAATACAAAAGGCACAATGCCGACTCTAGTACAAGAAGACTGGCACTTCTTACTGTCTATGATTTAAACCATTTCTGTGACACTAGTTATAGATTCCGATGCTTCACTTCAGGTTTACTGTATCCCTCTGACCTTCTTATTGACGTAGAAACACAGATATTGCATCAGAATTAAATACAAAAGGCACAATGACGACTTAAGTACAAGAAGACTGACCCATCCCACTGTCTTTGTTTTGAACCATTCCTGTGACACTAGTTATAGATTCCGATGCTTCATTTCAGGTTCACTGTATCCCTCTGACCTTCGTATTGACGATGAAACACAGAAATTGCATCGGAATTAAATACAAATGGCAAAATGCCGACTTAAGTACAAAAAGAGTGACTCTTCTTACTGTCTATGATTTGAACCATTCCTGTGACACTAGTTATAGATTCCGATGCTTCACTTCAGGTTTACTGTATCCCTGTGAGCTTCTTATTGACGATGAAACACAGAAATTGCATCGGAATTATATACAAAAGGCACAATGCCGACTTAAGTACAGGAAGACTGACTCTTCTTACTGTCAATGTTTTGAACCATTCCTGTGACACTAGTTATAGATTCCGATGGTTTACTTCAGGTTTACTATATACCTCTGACCTTCTTATTGACGATCAAACACAGAAAATTCATCGGAATTAAATACAAAAGGCAAAATGCCGACTTAAGTACAAGAAGACTGACTCTTCTTACTGTCTATGATTTGAACCATTCCTGTGACACTAGTTACAGGTTCCCATGCTTCACTTCAGTTTTACTGTATCCCTCTGACCTTCTTATTGACGATGAAACACAGAAATTGCATCGGAATTAAATACAAAAGGCACAATGCCGACTTAAGTAGAAGAAGACTGACTCTTCCTACTGTATATGATTTGAACCATTCCTGTGACACTCGTTATAGATTCCGATGCTTCACTTCAGGTTTACTGTATCCCTTTCACCTTCCTATTGACGATGAAACACAGAAATTGCTTTTTAATTAAATACAAAAGGCACAATGCCGACTTAAGTACAAGATAACTGACTCTTCCTACTGACTACGTTTTGAACCACTCCTGTGACACTAGTTATAGATTCCGATGCTTCACTTCAGGTTTACTGTATCCAACTGACCTTCTTATTGACGATGAAACACGTAAATTGCATCGGAATAAAATACAAAATGCACAATGCCAACTTAAGTACAAAAAGAATGGGTCTTCTTACTGTCTATGTTTTGAACCATTCCTGTGACACTAGTTATAGATTCCGATGCTTCACTTCAGGTTTACTGTATCCCTCTGACCTTCTTATTGACAATGAAACACAGAAATTGCATCCTAATTAAATACAAAAGGCACAATGCCGACTCAAATACATGAAGACTGGCTCTTCTTACTGTCTATGTTTTGAACCATTTCTGTGACACTAGTTATAGATTCCGATGCTTCACTTCAGTTTTACTGTATAACTCTGACCTTCTTAATGACGAAGAAACGCAGATATTGCATCGGAATTAAATACAAAAGGCACAATGCCGACTTCAGTACAAGAAGACTGACCCTTCTTACTGTCTATGTTTTGAACCATTCCTGTGACACTAGTTATAGATTCCGATGCTTCACTTCAGGTTTACTGTATCCCACTGACCTTCTTATTGACGATGAAACACAGAAATTGCGTCGGAATTTAATACAAAAGGCACAATGCCGACTCAAGTACAAGAAGACTGGCTCTTCTTACTGTCTAAGTTTTGAACCATTCCTGTGACACTAGTTATAGATTCCGAATGCTTGACTTTAGGTTTACTGATTCCCTCTGACCTTCTTATAGACAAAGAAACACATAAATTGCATCGGAAATAAATACAAAAGGCACAATGCCGACTCAAGTACAAGAAGACTGGCTCTTCTTACTGTCTATGATTTAAACCATTTCTGTGACACTACTTATAGATTCCGATGCTTCACTTCAGGTTTACTATATCCCTCTGACCTTCTTATTGACGTAGAAACACAGATATTGCATCAGAATTAAATACAAAAGGCACAATGACGACTTAAGTACAAGTGACTGACCCATCCCACTGTCTTTGTTTTGAACCATTCCTGTGACACTAGTTATAGATTCCGATGCTTCACTTCAGGTTCACTGTATCCCTCTGACCTTCGTATTGACGATGAAACACAGAAATTGCATCGGAATTAAATACAAATGGCAAAATGCCGACTTAAGTACAAAAAGAGTGACTCTTCTTACTCTCTATGATTTGAACCATTCCTGTGACACTAGTTATAGATTCCGATGCTTCACTTCAGGTTTACTGTATCCCTGTGAGCTTCTTATTGACGATGAAACACAGAAATTGCATCGGAATTATATACAAAAGGCACAATGCCGACTTAAGTACAAGAAGACTGACTCTTCTTACTGTCAATGTCTTGAACCATTCCTGTGACACTAGTTATAGATTCCGATGCTTCACTTCAGGTCTCTGCCCTTCGTATTGACGATGGAAACACAGAAATTGCATCGGAATTAAATACAAAAGGCACAATGCCATCTTAAGTACAAAAAGACTGACTCTGGTTACTGTCTATGTTTCGAATCTTTCCTGTGACACTAGTTATGGATTCCGATGCTTGACTTTAGGTTTACTGATTCCCTCTGACCTTCTTATAGACAAAGAAACACATAAAATGCATCGGAAATAAATACAAAAGGCACAATGCCGACTCTAGTACAAGAAGACTGGCACTTCTTACTGTCTATGATTTAAACCATTTCTGTGACACTAGTTATAGATTCCGATGCTTCACTTCAGGTTTACTGTATCCCTCTGACCTTCTTATTGACAATGAAACACAGAAATTGCATCCTAATTAAATACAAAAGGCACAATGCCGACTCAAATACAAGAAGACTGGCTCTTCTTACTGTCTATATTTTGAACCATTCCTGTGACACTAGTTATAGATTCCGATGCTTCACTTCAGGTTTATTGGATCCCACTGACCTTCTTATTGACGATGAAACACAGAAATTGCAACGGGATTTTTTTACAAAAGGCACAATGCCGACTCAAGTACAAGAAGACTGGCTCTTCTTACTGTCTATGTTTTGAACCATTTCTGTGACACTAGTTATAGATTCCGATGCATCCCTTCAGGATTACTATATCCCTTTTGACCTTCTTATTGACGAAGAAACACAGATATTGCCTCGGAATTAAATACAAAAGGCACAATGCCGACTTAAGTACAAGAAGACTGACCCTTCTTACTGTCTAAGTTTTGAACCATTCCTGTGATACTAGTTATAGATACCGATGGTTCACTTCAGGTTTACTGTATCGCTCTGACCTTCGTATTGACGATGAAACACAGAAATTGCATCGGAATTAAATACAAAAGGCACACTGCCGACTTAAGTACATTTAGGACTGACTCTTCCTACTGCCTATACTTTGAAACATTCCTGTGACACTAGTTATAGATTCCGATGCTTCACTTCAGGTTTACTGTACCCCTTGGACCTTCTTATTGACGTTGAAACACAGAAATTTCATCGGAATTAAATACAAAAGGCACAATGCCGACTTAAGTAAAAGAAGGACTGACTCTTCATACTGACTGTTTTTGAACCATTCCTGTGACACTAGTTATAGATACCGATGCTTCACTTCAGGTTTACTGTATCCCTCTGACCTTCGTATTGACGATGAAACACAGAAATTGCATCGGAATTAAATACAAAAGGCACACTGCCGACTTAAGTACATTTAGACTGACTCTTCCTACTGCCTATACTTTGAAACATTCCTGTGACACTAGTTATAGATTCCGATGCTTCACTTCAGGTTTACTGTACCCCTTGGACCTTCTTATTGACGTTTGAAACACAGAAATTTCATCGGAATTAAATACAAAAGGCACAATGCCGACTTAAGTAAAAGAAGACTGACTCTTCATACTGACTGTTTTGAACCATTCCTGTGACACTAGTTATAGATACCGATGCTTCACTTCAGGTTTACTGTATCCCTCTGACCTTCTTATTGACGTAGAAACACAGATATTGCATCAGAATTAAATACAAAAGGCACAATGGACGACTTAAGTACAAGAAGACTGACCCATCCCACTGTCTTTGTTTTGAACCATTCCTGTGACACTAGTTATGGGTTCCGATGCTTCACTTCAGGTTCACTGTATCCCTCTGACCTTCGTAATTGACGATGAAACACAGAAATTGCATCGGAATTAAATACAAATGGCAAAATGCCGACTTAAGTACAAAAAGAGAGACTCTTCTTACTGTCTATGATTTGAACCATTCCTGTGACACTAGTTACAGATTCCGATGCTTCACTTCAGGTTTACTGTATCCCTGTGAGCTTCTTATTGACGATGAAACACAGAAATTGCATCGGAATTATATACAAAAGGCACAGTGCCGACTTAAGTACAAGAAGACTGACTCTTCTTACTGTCAATGTTTTTGAACCATTCCTGTGGACACTAGTTATAGATTCCGATGGTTTACTTCAGGTTTACTATATCCCTCTGACCTTCTTATTGACGATCAAACACAGAAAATTCATCGGAATTAAATACAAAAGGCACAATGAAGACTCAAGTACAAGACGACTGGCTCTTCTTACTGTCTATGTTTTGAGCCATTCCTGTGACACTAGTTATAGATTCCGATGCTTCACTTCAGGTTTACTGTATCCAGCTGACCTTCTTATTGACGATGAAGCACAGAAGTTGCATCGGAATTAAATACAAAATGCAAAATGCCGACTTAAGTACAAGAAGACTGACTCTTCTTACTGTCTATGATTTGAACCATTACTGTGACACTAGTTACAGGTTCGCATGCTTCACTTCAGTTTTACTGTATCCCTCTGACCTTCTTATTGACGATGAAACACAGAAATTGCATCGGAATTAAATACAAAAGGCACAATGCCGACTTAAGTATAAGAAGACTGACTCTTTCTACTGTCTATGATTTGAACCATTCCTGTGACACTCGTTATAGATTCCGATGCTTCACTTCAGGTTTACTGTATCCAGCTGACCTTCTTATTGACGATGAAACACGTAAATTGCATCGGAATTAAATACAAAATGCACAATGCCGACTTAAGTACAAAAAGAATGGGTCTTCTTACTGTCTATCTTTGATCCATTCCTGTGACACTAGTTATAGATACCGATGCTTCACTTCAGGTTTACTGTAACCCTCTGACCTTCGTATTGACGATGAAACACAGAAATTGCATCGGAATTAAATACAAAAGGCACAATGACATCTTAAGTACAAAAAGACTGACTCTGGTTACTGTCTATGTTTCGAACCTTTCCTGTGACACTAGTTATAGATTTCGATGCTTGACTTTAGGTTTACTGATTCCCTCTGACCTTCTAATAGACAAAGAAACACATAAATTGCATCGGAAATAAATACAAAAGGCACAATGCCGACTCAAGTACAAGAAGACTGGCTCTTCTTACTGTCTATGATTTAAACCATTTCTGTGACACTAGTCATAGATTCCGATGCTTCACTTCAGGTTTACTGTATCCCTCTGACCTTCTTATTGACGTAGAAACACAGATATTGCATCAGAATTAAATACAAAAGGCACAATGACGACTTAAGTACAAGAAGACTGACCCATCCCACTGTCTTTGTTTTGAACCATTCCTGTGACAGTAGTTATAGGTTCCGATGCTTCACTTCAGGTTCACTGTATCCCTCTGACCTTCGTATTGACGATGAAACACAGAAATTGCATCGGAATTAAATACAAATGGCAAAATGCCGACTTAAGTACAAAAAGAGAGACTCTTCTTACTGTCTATGATTTGAACCATTCCTGTGACACTAGTTACAGATTCCGATGCTTCACTTCAGGTTTACTGTATCCCTGTGAGCTTCTTATTGACGATGAAACACAGAAATTGCATCGGAATTATATACAAAAGGCACAGTGCCGACTTAAGTACAAGAAGACTGACTCTTCTTACTGTCAATGTTTTGAACCATTCCTGTGACACTAGTTATAGATTCCGATGGTTTACTTCAGGTTTACTATATCCCTCTGACCTTCTTATTGACGATCAAACACAGAAAATTCATCGGAATTAAATACAAAAGGCACAATGCCGACTCAAGTACAAGACGACTGGCTCTTCTTACTGTCTATGTTTTGAGCCATTCCTGTGACACTAGTTATAGATTCCGATGCTTCACTTCAGGTTTACTGTATCCAGCTGACCTTCTTATTGACGATGAAGCACAGAAATTGCATCGGAATTAAATACAAAATGCAAAATGCCGACTTAAGTACAAGAAGACTGACTCTTCTTACTGTCTATGATTTGAACCATTACTGTGACACTAGTTACAGGTTCGCATGCTTCACTTCAGTTTTACTGTATCCCTCTGACCTTCTTATTGACGATGAAACACAGAAATTGCATCGGAATTAAATACAAAAGGCACAATGCCGACTTAAGTATAAGAAGACTGACTCTTTCAACTGTCTATGATTTGAACCATTCCTGTGACACTCGTTATAGATTCCGATGCTTCACTTCAGGTTTACTGTATCCAGCTGACCTTCTTATTGACGATGAAACACGTAAATTGCATCGGAATTAAATACAAAATGCACAATGCCGACTTAAGTACAAAAAGAATGGGTCTTCTTACTGTCTATCTTTGAACCATTCCTGTGACACAAGTTATAGATACCGATGCTTCACTTCAGGTTTACTGTATCCCTCTGACCTTCGTATTGACGATGAAACACAGAAATTGCATCGGAATTAAATACAAAAGGCACAATGCCATCTTAAGTACAAAAAGACTGACTCTGGTTACTGTCTATGTTTCGAATCTTTCCTGTGACACTAGTTATAGATTCCGATGCTTGACTTTAGGTTTACTGATTCCCTCTGACCTTCTTATAGACAAAGAAACACATAAAATGCATCGGAAATAAATACAAAAGGCACAATGCCGACTCTAGTACAAGAAGACTGGCACTTCTTACTGTCTATGATTTAAACCAATTCTGTGACACTAGTTATAGATTCCGATGCTTCACTTCAGGTTTACTGTATCCCTCTGACCTTCTTATTGACGTAGAAACACAGATATTGCATCAGAATTAAATACAAAAGGCACAATGACGACTTAAGTACAAGAAGACTGACCCATCCCACTGTCTTTGTTTTGAACCATTCCTGTGACACTAGTTATAGATTCCGATGCTTCACTTCAGGTTCACTGTATCCCTCTGACCTTCGTATTGACGATGAAACACAGAAATTGCATCGGAATTATATACAAAAGGCACAATGCCGACTTAAGTACAGGAAGACTGACTCTTCTTACTGTCAATGTTTTGAACCATTCCTGTGACACTAGTTATAGATTCCGATGGTTTACTTCAGGTTTACTATATACCTCTGACCTTCTTATTGACGATCAAACACAGAAAATTCATCGGAATTAAATACAAAAGGCAAAATGCCGACTTAAGTACAAGAAGACTGACTCTTCTTACTGTCTATGATTTGAACCATTCCTGTGACACTAGTTACAGGTTCCCATGCTTCACTTCAGTTTTACTGTATCCCTCTGACCTTCTTATTGACGATGAAACACAGAAATTGCATCGGAATTAAATACAAAAGGCACAATGCCGACTTAAGTAGAAGAAGACTGACTCTTCCTACTGTCTATGATTTGAACCATTCCTGTGACACTCGTTATAGCTTCCGATGCTTCACTTCAGGTTTACTGTATCCCTTTCACCTTCCTATTGACGATGAAACACAGAAATTGCATTTTAATTAAACACAAAAGGCACAATGCCGACTTAAGTACAAGGTAACTGACTCTTCCTACTGACTACGTTTTGAACCATTCCTGTGACACTAGTTATAGATTCCGATGCTTCACTTCAGGTTTACTGTATCCAGCTGACCTTCTTATTGACGATGAAACACGTAAATTGCATCGGAATTAAATACAAAATGCACAATGCCGACTTAAGTACAAAAAGAATGGGTCTTCTTACTGTCTATGTTTTGAACCATTCCTGTGACACTAGTTATAGATTCCGATGCTTCACTTCAGGTTTACTGTATACCTCTGACCTTCTTATTGACAATGAAACACAGAAATTGCATCCTAATTAAATACAAAAGGAACAATGCCGACTCAAATACAAGAAGACTGGCTCTACTTACTGTCTATGTTTTGAACCATTTCTGTGACAGTAGTTATAGATTCCGATGCTTCACTTCAGTTTTACTGTATAACTCTGACCTTCTTAATGACGAAGAAACACAGATATTGCATCGGAATTAAATACAAAAGGCACAATGCCGACTTCAGAACAAGAAGACTGACCCTTGTTACTGTCTATGTTTTGAACCATTCCTGTGACACTAGTTATAGATTCCGATGCTTCACTTCAGGTTTACTGGATCCCACTGACCTTCTTATTGACGATGAATCACAGAAATTGCAACGGAATTTAATACAAAAGGCACAATGCCGACTCAAGTACGAGAAGACAGGCTCTTCTTACTGTCTATGTTTCGAACCATTTCTGTGACACTAGTTATAGATTCCGATGCACCCCTTCAGGATTACTATATCCCTTTGACCTTCTTATTGACGAAGAAACACAGATATTGCCTCGGAATTAAATACAAAAGGGTAAATGCCGATTTAAGTACAAGAAGACTGACCCTTCTTACTGTCTAAGTTTTGAACCATTCCTCTGACACTAGTTGTAGATACCGATGGTTCACTTCAGGTTTACTGTATCGCTCTGACCTTCGTATTGACGATGAAACACAGAAATTGCATCGGAATTAAATACAAAAGGCCCAATGCCGACTTAAGTACAAGAAGACTGACCCTTCTTACTGTCTAAGTTTTGAACCATTCCTGTGACACTAGTTATAGATACCGATGCTTCACTTCAGGTTTACTGTATCCCTCTGACCTTCGTATTGACGATGAAACACAGAAATTGCATCGGAATTAAATACAAAAGGCACAATGACATCTTAAGTACAAAAAGACTGACTCTGGTTACTGTCTATGTTTCGAACCTTTCCTGTGACACTAGTTATAGATTCCGATGCTTGACTTTAGGTTTACTGATTCCCTCTGACCTTCTAATAGACAAAGAAACACATAAATTGCATCGGAAATAAATACAAAAGGCACAATGCCGACTCAAGTACAAGAAGACTGGCTCTTCTTACTGTCTATGATTTAAACCATTTCTGTGACACTAGTTATAGATTCCGATGCTTCACTTCAGGTTTACTGTATCCCTCTGACCTTCTTATTGACGTAGAAACACAGATATTGCATCAGAATTAAATACAAAAGGCACAATGACGACTTAAGTACAAGAAGACTGACCCATCCCACTGTCTTTGTTTTGAACCATTCCTGTGACACTAGTTATAGATTCCGATGCTTCACTTCAGGTTCACTGTATCCCTCTGACCTTCGTATTGACGATGAAACACAGAAATTGCATCGGAATTAAATACAAATGGCAAAATGCCGACTTAAGTACAAAAAGAGTGACTCTTCTTACTGTCTATGATTTGAACCATTCCTGCGACACTAGTTATAGATTCCGATGCTTCACTTCAGGTTTACTGTATCCCTGTGAGCTTCTTATTGACGATGAAACACAGAAATTGCATCGGAATTAAATACAAAAGGCACAATGCCGACTCAAGTACAAGACGACTGGCTCTTCTTACTGTCTATGTTTTGAGCCATTCCTGTGACACTAGTTATAGATTCCGATGCTTCACTTCAGGTTTACTGTATCCAGCTGACCTTCTTATTGACGATGAAGCACAGAAATTGCATCGGAATTAAATACAAAAGGCAAAATGCCGACTTAAGTACAAGAAGACTGACTCTTCTTACTGTCTATGATTTGAAGCATTACTGTGAGTGACACTAGTTACAGGTTCGCATGCTTCACTTCAGTTTTACTGTATCACTCTGACCTTCTTATTGACGATGAAACACAGAAATTGCATCGGAATTAAATACAAAAGGCACAATGCCGACTTAAGTATAAGAAGACTGACTCTTCCTACTGTCTATGATTTGAACCATTCCTGTGACACTCGTTATAGATTCCGATGCTTCACTTCAGGTTTACTGTATCCAGCTGACCTTCTTATTGACGATGAAACACGTAAATTGCATCGGAATTAAATACAAAATGCACAATGCCGACTTAAGTACAAAAAGAATGGGTCTTCTTACTGTCTATGTTTTGAACCATTCCTGTGACACTAGTTATAGATTCCAATGCTTCACTTCAGGTTTACTGTATACCTCTGACCTTCTTATTGACAATGAAACACAGAAATTGTATCCTAATTAAATACAAAAGGCACAATGCCGACTCAAATACAAGAAGACTGGCTCTACTTACTGTCTATGTTTTGAACCATTTCTGTGACACTAGTTATAGATTCCGATGCTTCACTTCAGTTTTACTGTATAACTCTGACCTTCTTAATGACGAAGAAACACAGATATTGCATCGGAATTAAATACAAAAGGCACAATGCCGACTTCAGAACAAGAAGACTGACCCTTCTTACTGTCTATGTTTTGAACCATTCCTGTGACACTAGTTATAGATTCCGATGCTTCACTTCAGGTTCACTGGATCCCACTGACCTTCTTATTGACGATGAAACACAGAAATTGCAACGGAATTTAATACAAAAGGCACAATGCCGACTCAAGTACAAGAAGACAGGCTCTTCTTACTGTCTATGTTTTGAACCATTTCTGTGACACTAGTTATAGATTCCGATGCATCCCTTCAGGATTACTATATCCCTTTGACCTTCTTATTGACGAAGAAACACAGATATTGCCTCGGAATTAAATACAAAAGGCACAATGCCGATTTAAGTGCAAGAAGACTGACCCTTCTTACTGTCTAAGTTTTGAACCATTCCTGTGACACTAGTTGTAGATACCGATGGTTCACTTCAGGTTTACTGTATCGCTCTGACCTTCGTATTGACGATGAAACACAGAAATTGCATCGGAATTAAATACAAAAGGCACAATGCCGACTTAAGTACAAGAAGACTGACCCTTCTTACTGTCTAAGTTTTGAACCATTCCTGTGACACTAGTTATAGATTCCGATGCTTCACTTCAGGTTTACTGTATCCCTCTGCCCTTCGTATTGACGATGAAACACAGAAATTGCATCGGAATTAAATACAAAAGGCACAATGCCATCTTAAGTACAAAAAGACTGACTCTGGTTACTGTCTATGTTTCGAATCTTTCCTGTGACACTAGTTATAGATTCCGATGCTTGACTTTAGGTTTACTGATTCCCTCTGACCTTCTTATAGACAAAGAAACACATAAAATGCATCGGAAATAAATACAAAATGCACAATGCCGACTCTAGTACAAGACGACTGGCTCTTCTTACTGTCTATGTTTTGAGCCATTCCTGTGACACTAGTTATAGATTCCGATGCTTCACTTCAGGTTTACTGTTTCCAGCTGACCTTCTTATTGACGATGAAACACGTAAATTGCATCGGAATTAAATACAAAATGCACAATGCCGACTTAAGTACAAAAAGAATGGGTCTTCTTACTGTCTATGTTTTGAACCATTCCTGTGACACTAGTTATAGATTCCGATGCTTCACTTCAGGTTTACTGTATCCCTCTGACCTTCATATTGACAATGAAACACAGAAATTGCATCCTAATTAAATACAAAAGGCACAATGCCGACTCAAATACAAGAAGACTGGCTCTTCTTACTGTCTATATTTTGAACCATTCCTGTGACACTAGTTATAGATTCCGATGCTTCACTTCAGGTTTATTGGATCCCACTGACCTTCTTATTGACGATGAAACACAGAAATTGCAACGGAATTTAATACAAAAGGCACAATGCCGACTCAAGTACAAGAAGACTGGCTCTTCTTACTGTCTATGTTTTGAACCATTTCTGTGACACTAGTTATAGATTCCGATGCATCCCTTCAGGATTACTATATCCCTTTGACCTTCTTATTGACGAAGAAACACAGATATTGCCTCGGAATTAAATACAAAAGGCACAATGCCGACTTAAGTACAAGAAGACTGACCCTTCTTACTGTCTAAGTTTTGAACCATTCCTGTGATATTAGTTATAGATACCGATGGTTCACTTCAGGTTTACTGTATCGCTCTGACCTTCGTATTGACGATGAAACACAGAAATTGCATCGGAATTAAATACAAAAGGCACAATGCCGACTTAAGTACATTTAGACTGACTCTTCCTACTGTCTAAACTTTGAAACATTCCTGTGACACTAGTTATAGATTCCGATGCTTCATTTCAGGTTTACTGTATCCCTTGGACCTTCTTATTGACGATGAAACACAGAAATTGCATCGGAATGAAATACAAAAGGCTCAATGCCGACATAAGTACAAGAAGACTGACCTTTCTTACTCTCTATGCTTTGAACCATTCCTGTGACACTAGTTATAGATTCCGATGCTTCACTTCAGGTTTACTGTACCCCTTGGACCTTCTTATTGACGTTGAAACACAGAAATTTCATCGGAATTAAATACAAAAGGCACAATGCCGACTTAAGTAAAAGAAGACTGACTCTTCATACTGACTGTTTTGAACCATTCCTGTGACACTAGTTATAGATACCGATGCTTCACTTCAGGTTTACTGTATCCCTCTGACCTTCGTATTGACGATGAAACACAGAAATTGCATCGGAATTAAATACAAAAGGCACAATGACATCTTAAGTACAAAAAGACTGACTCTGGTTACTGTCTATGTTTCGAACCTTTCCTGTGACACTAGTTATAGATTTCGATGCTTGACTTTAGGTTTACTGATTCCCTCTGACCTTCTAATAGACAAAGAAACACATAAATTGCATCGGAAATAAATACAAAAGGCACAATGCCGACTCAAGTACAAGAAGACTGGCTCTTCTTACTGTCTATGATTTAAACCATTTCTGTGACACTAGTCATAGATTCCGATGCTTCACTTCAGGTTTACTGTATCCCTCTGACCTTCCTATTGACGTAGAAACACAGATATTGCATCAGAATTAAATACAAAAGGCACAATGACGACTTAAGTACAAGAAGACTGACCCATCCCACTGTCTTTGTTTTGAACCATTCCTGTGACACTAGTTATAGGTTCCGATGCTTCACTTCAGGTTCACTGTATCCCTCTGACCTTCGTATTGACGATGAAACACAGAAATTGCATCGGAATTAAATACAAATGGCAAAATGCCGACTTAAGTACAAAAAGAGAGACTCTTCTTACTGTCTATGATTTGAACCATTCCTGTGACACTAGTTACAGATTCCGATGCTTCACTTCAGGTTTACTGTATCCCTGTGAGCTTCTTATTGACGATGAAACACAGAAATTGCATCGGAATTATATACAAAAGGCACAGTGCCGACTTAAGTACAAGAAGACTGACTCTTCTTACTGTCAATGTTTTGAACCATTCCTGTGACACTAGTTACAGGTTCGCATGCTTCACTTCAGTTTTACTGTATCCCTCTGACCTTCTTATTGACGATGAAACACAGAAATTGCATCGGAATTAAATACAAAAGGCACAATGCCGACTTAAGTATAAGAAGACTGACTCTTTCTACTGTCTATGATTTGAACCATTCCTGTGACATTCGTTATAGATTCCGATGCTTCACTTCAGGTTTACTGTATCCAGCTGACCTTCTTATTGACGATGAAACACGTAAATTGCATCGGAATTAAATACAAAATGCACAATGCCGACTTAAGTACAAAAAGAATGGGTCTTCTTACTGTCTATCTTTGAACCATTCCTGTGACACTAGTTATAGATACCGATGCTTCACTTCAGGTTTACTGTATCCCTCTGACCTTCGTATTGACGATGAAACACAGAAATTGCATCGGAATTAAATACAAAAGGCACAATGCCATCTTAAGTACAAAAAGACTGACTCTGGTTACTGTCTATGTTTCGAATCTTTCCTGTGACACTAGTTATAGATGCGATGCTTGACTTTAGGTTTACTGATTCCCTCTGACCTTCTTATAGACAAAGAAACACATAAAATGCATCGGAAATAAATACAAAAGGCACAATGCCGACTCTAGTACAAGAAGACTGGCACTTCTTACTGTCTATGATTTAAACCATTTCTGTGACACTAGTTATAGATTCCGATGCTTCACTTCAGGTTTACTGTATCCCTCTGACCTTCTTATTGACGTAGAAACACAGATATTGCATCAGAATTAAATACAAAAGGCACAATGACGACTTAAGTACAAGAAGACTGACCCATCCCACTGTCTTTGTTTTGAACCATTCCTGTGACACTAGTTATAGATTCCGATGCTTCACTTCAGGTTCACTGTATCCCTCTGACCTTCGTATTGACGATGAAACACAGAAATTGCATCGGAATTAAATACAAATGGCAAAATGCCGACTTAAGTACAAAAAGAGTGACTCTTCTTACTGTCTATGATTTGAACCATTTCTGTGACACTAGTTATAGATTCCGATGCTTCACTTCAGTTTTACTGTATAACCCTGACCTTCTTAATGACGAAGAAACACAGATATTGCATCGGAATTAAATACAAAAGGCACAATGCCGACTTCAGAACAAGAAGACTGACCCTTCTTACTGTCTATGTTTTGAACCATTCCTGTGACACTAGTTATAGATTCCGATGCTTCACTTCAGGTTTACTGGATCCCACTGACCTTCTTATTGACGATGAAACACAGAAATTGCAACGGAATTTAATACAAAAGGCACAATGCCGACTCAAGTACAAGAGGACAGGCTCTTCTTACTGTCTATGTTTTGAACCATTTCTGTGACACTAGTTATAGATTCCGATGCATCCCTTCAGGATTACTATATCCCTTTGACCTTCTTATTGACGAAGAAACACAGATATTGCCTCGGAATTAAATACAAAAGGCACAATGCCGATTTAAGTGCAAGAAGACTGACCCTTCTTACTGTCTAAGTTTTGAACCATTCCTGTGACACTAGTTGTAGATACCGATGGTTCACTTCAGGTTTACTGTATCGCTCTGACCTTCGTATTGACGATGAAACACAGAAATTGCATCGGATTTAAATACAAAAGGCACAATGCCGACTTAAGTACAAGAAGACTGACCCTTCTTACTGTCTAAGTTTTGAACCATTCCTGTGACACCAGTTATAGTTACCGATGCTTCACTTCAGGTTTACTGTATCCCTCTGACCTTCGTATTGACGATGAAACACAGAAATTGCATCGGAATTAAATACAAAAGGCACAATGACATCTTAAGTACAAAAAGACTGACTCTGGTTACTGTCTATGTTTCGAACCTTTCCTGTGACACTAGTTATAGATTCCGATGCTTGACTTTAGGTTTACTGATTCCCTCTGACCTTCTAATAGACAAAGAAACACATAAATTGCATCGGAAATAAATACAAAAGGCACAATGCCGACTCAAGTACAAGAAGACTGGCTCTTCTTACTGTCTATGATTTAAACCATTTCTGTGACACTAGTTATAGATTCCGATGCTTCACTTCAGGTTTACTGTATCCCTCTGACCTTCTTATTGACGTAGAAACACAGATATTGCATCAGAATTAAATACAAAAGGCACAATGACGACTTAAGTACAAGAAGACTGACCCATCCCACTGTCTTTGTTTTGAACCATTCCTGTGACACTAGTTATAGATTCCGATGCTTCACTTCAGGTTCACTGTATAACTCTGACCTTCGTATTGACGATGAAACACAGAAATTGCATCGGAATTAAATACAAATGGCAAAATGCCGACTTAAGTACAAAAAGAGTGACTGTTCTTACTGTCTATGATTTGAACCATTCCTGCGACACTAGTTATAGATTCCGATGCTTCACTTCAGGTTTACTGTATCCCTGTGAGCTTCGTATTGACGATGAAACACAGAAATTGCATGGGAATTAAATACAAAAGGCACAATGCCGACTCAAGTACAAGACGACTGACTCTTCTTACTGTCTATGTTTTGAGCCATTCCTGTGACACTAGTTATAGATTCCGATGCTTCACTTCAGGTTTACTGTATCCAGCTGACCTTCTTATTGACGATGAAGCACAGAAATTGCATCGGAATTAAATACAAACGGCAAAATGCCGACTTAAGTACAAGAAGACTGACTCTTCTTACTGTCTATGATTTGAACCATTACTGTGACACTAGTTACAGGTTCGCATGCTTCACTTCAGTTTTACTGTATCCCTCTGACCTTCTTATTGACGATGAAACACAGAAATTGCATCGGAATTAAATACAAAAGGCACAATGCCGACTTAAGTATAAGAAGACTGACTCTTCCTACTGTCTATGATTTGAACCATTCCTGTGACACTCGTTATAGATTCCGATGCTTCACTTCAGGTTTACTGTATCCAGCTGACCTTCTTAATGACGATGAAACACGTAAATTGCATCGGAATTAAATACAAAATGCACAATGCCGACTTAAGTACAAAAAGAATGGGTCTTCTTACTGTCTATGTTTTGAACCATTAATGTGACACTAGTTATAGATTCCGATGCTTCACTTCAGGTTTACTGTATACCTCTGACCTTCTTATTGACAATGAAACACAGAAATTGCATCCTAATTAAATACAAAAGGCACAATGCCGACTCAAATACAAGAAGACTGGCTCTACTTACTGTCTATGTTTTGAACCATTTCTGTGACACTAGTTATAGATTCCGATGCTTCACTTCAGTTTTACTGTATAACTCTGACCTTCTTAATGACGAAGAAACACAGATATTGCATCGGAATTAAATACAAAAGGCACAATGCCGACTTTAGAACAAGAAGACTGACCCTTCTTACTGTCTATGTTTTGAACCATTCCTGTGACACTAGTTATAGATTCCGATGCTTCACTTCAGGTTTACTGGATCCCACTGACCTTCTTATTTACGATGAAACACAGAAATTGCAACGGAATTTAATACAAAAGGCACAATGCCGACTCAAGTTTAAGAAGACAGGCTCTTCTTACTGTCTATGTTTTGAACCATTTCTGTGACACTAGTTATAGATTCCGATGCATCCCTTCAGGATTACTATATCCCTTTGACTTTCTTATTGACGAAGAAACACAGATATTGCCTCGGAATTAAATACAAAAGGCACAATGCCGATTTAAGTACAAGAAGACTGACCCTTCTTACTGTCTAAGTTTTGAACCATTCCTGTGACACTAGTTGTAGATACCGATGGTTCACTTCAGGTTTACTGTATCGCTCTGACCTTCGTATTGACGATGAAACACAGAAATTGCATCGGAATTAAATACAAAAGGCACAATGCCGACTTAAGTACAAGAAGACTGACCCTTCTTACTGTCTAAGTTTTGAACCATTCCTGTGACACTAGTTATAGATACCGATGCTTCACTTCAGGTTTACTGTATCGCTCTGACCTTCGTATTGACGATGAAACACAGAAATTGCATCGGAATTAAATACAAAAGGCACAATGACGACTTAAGTACAAGAAGACTGACCCATCCCACTGTCTTTGTTTTGAACCATTCCTGTGACACTAGTTCTAGATTCCGATGCTTCACTTCAGGTTCACTGTATCCCTCTGACCTTCGTATTGACGATGAAACACAGAAATTGCATCGGAATTAAATACAAATGGCAAAATGCCGACTTAAGTACAAAAAGAGTGACTCTTCTTACTGTCTATGATTTGAACCATTCCTGCGACACTACTTATAGATTCCGATGCTTCACTTCAGGTTTACTGTATCTCTGTGAGCTTCTTATTGACGATGAAACACAGAAATTGCATCGGAATTAATTACAAAAGGCACAATGCCGACTCAAGTACAAGACGACTGGCTCTTCTTACTGTCTATGTTTTGAGCCATTCCTGTGACACTAGTTATAGATTCCGATGCTTCACTTCAGGTTTACTGTATCCAGCTGACCTTCTTATTGACGATGAAGCACAGAAATTGCATCGGAATTAAATACAAAAGGCAAAATGCCGACTTAAGTACAAGAAGACTGACGCTTCTTACTGTCTATGATTTGAACCATTACTGTGACACTAGTTACAGGTTCGCATGCTTCACTTCAGTTTTACTGTATCCCTCTGACCTTCTTATTGACGATGAAACACAGAAATTGCATCGGAATTAAATACAAAAGGCACAATGCCGACTTAAGTATAAGAAGACTGACTCTTCCTACTGTCTATGATTTGAACCATTCCTGTGACACTCGTTATAGATTCCGATGCTTCACTTCAGGTTTACTGTATCCAGCTGACCTTCTTATTGACGATGAAACACGTAAATTGCATCGGAATTTAATACAAAATGCACAATGCCGACTTAAGTACAAAAAGAATGGGTCTTCTTACTGTCTATGTTTTGAACCATTCCTGTGACACTAGTTATAGATTCCGATGCTTCACTTCAGGTTTACTGTATCCCTCTGACCTTCTTATTGACAATGAAACACAGAAATTGCATCCTAATTAAATACAAAAGGCACAATGCCGACTCAAATACAAGAAGACTGGCTCTTCTTACTGTCTATGTTTTGAACCATTTCTGTGACACTAGTTATAGATGCCGATGCTTCACTTCAGTTTTAATGTATAACACTGACCTTCTTAATGACGAAGAAACACAGATATTGCATCGGAATTAAATACAAAAGGCACAATGCCGACTTCAGTACAAGAAGACTGACCCTTCTTACTGTCTATGTTTTGAACCATTCCTGTGACACTAGTTATAGATTCCGATGCTTCACTTCAGGTTTACTGTATCCCACTGACCTTCTTGTTGACGATGAAACACAGAAATTGCATCGGAATTCAATACAAAAGGCACAATGCCGACTCAAGTACAAGGAGACTGGTTCTTCTTACTGTCTATGTTTTGAACCATTTCTGTGACACTAGTTATAGATGCCGATGCATCCTTTCAGGATTACTATATCCCTCTGACCTTCTCATTGACGAAGAAACACAGATATTGCATCGGAATTAAATACAAAAGGCACTATGCCGACTTCAGTACAAGAAGACTGACCCTTCTTACTGTCTATGTTTTGAACCATTCCTGTGACACTAGTTATAGATTCCGATGCTTCACTTCAGGTTTACTGTATCCCTTTGACCTTCGTATTGACGATGAAACACAGAAATTGCATCGGAATTAAATACAAAAGGCACAATGCCATCTTAAGTACAAAAAGACTGACTCTGGTTACTCTCTATGTTTCGAACCTTTCCTGTGACACTAGTTATAGATTCCGATGCTTGACTTTAGTTTTACTGATTCCCTCTGACCTTCTTATAGACAAAGAAACACATAAATTGCATCGGAAATAAATACAAAAGGCACAATGCCGACTCAAGTACAAGAAGACTGGCTCTTCTTACTGTCTATGATTTAAACCATTTCTGTGACACTAGTTATAGATTCCGATGCTTCACTTCAGGTTTTCTGTATCCCTCTGACCTTCTTATTGACGTAGAAACACAGATATTGCATCAGAATTAAATACAAAAGGCACAATGACGACTTTAGAACAAGAAGACTGACCCTTCTTACTGTCTATGTTTTGAACCATTCCTGTGACACTAGTTATAGATTCCGATGCTTCACTTCAGGTTTACTGTATCCCACTGACCTTCTTGTTGACGATGAAACACAGAAATTGCAACGGAATTTAATACAAAAGGCACAATGCCGACTCAAGTTTAAGAAGACAGGCTCTTCTTACTGTCTATGTTTTGAACCATTTCTGTGACACTAGTTATAGATTCCGATGCATCCCTTCAGGATTACTATATCCCTTTGACCTTCTTATTGACGAAGAAACACAGATATTGCCTCGGAATTAAATACAAAAGGCACAATGCCGATTTAAGTACAAGAAGACTGACCCTTCTTACTGTCTAAGTTTTGAACCATTCCTGTGACACTAGTTGTAGATACCGATGGTTCACTTCAGGTTTACTGTATCGCTCTGACCTTCGTATTGACGATGAAACACAGAAATTGCATCGGAATTAAATACAAAAGGCACAATGCCGACTTAAGTACAAGAAGACTGACCCTTCTTACTGTCTAAGTTTTGAACCATTCCTGTGACACTAGTTATAGATACCGATGCTTCACTTCAGGTTTACTGTATCGCTCTGACCTTCGTATTGACGATGAAACACAGAAATTGCATCGGAATTCAATACAAAAGGCACAATGACGACTTAAGTACAAGAAGACTGACCCATCCCACTGTCTTTGTTTTGAACCATTCCTGTGACACTAGTTCTAGATTCCGATGCTTCACTTCAGGTTCACTGTATCCCTCTGACCTTCTTATTGACGATGAAACACAGAAATTGCATCGGAATTAAATACAAATGGCAAAATGCCGACTTAAGTACAAAAAGAGTGACTCTTCTTACTGTCTATGATTTGAACCATTCCTGCGACACTACTTATAGATTCCGATGCTTCACTTCAGGTTTACTGTATCTCTGTGAGCTTCTTATTGACGATGAAACACAGAAATTGCATCGGAATTAATTACAAAAGGCACAATGCCGACTCAAGTACAAGACGACTGGCTCTTCTTACTGTCTATGTTTTGAGCCATTCCTGTGACACTAGTTATAGATTCCGATGCTTCACTTCAGGTTTACTGTATCCAGCTGACCTTCTTATTGACGATGAAGCACAGAAATTGCATCGGAATTAAATACAAAAGGCAAAATGCCGACTTAAGTACAAGAAGACTGACGCTTCTTACTGTCTATGATTTGAACCATTACTGTGACACTAGTTACAGGTTCGCATGCTTCACTTCAGTTTTACTGTATCCCTCTGACCTTCTTATTGACGATGAAACACAGAAACTGCATCGGAATTAAATACAAAAGGCACAATGCCGACTTAAGTATAAGAAGACTGACTCTTCCTACTGTCTATGATTTGAACCATTCCTGTGACACTCGTTATAGATTCCGATGCTTCACTTCAGGTTTACTGTATCCAGCTGACCTTCTTATTGACGATGAAACACGTAAATTGCATCGGAATTTAATACAAAATGCACAATGCCGACTTAAGTACAAAAAGAATGGGTCTTCTTACTGTCTATGTTTTGAACCATTCCTGTGACACTAGTTATAGATTCCGATGCTTCACTTCAGGTTTACTGTATCCCTCTGACCTTCTTATTGACAATGAAACACAGAAATTGCATCCTAATTAAATACAAAAGGCACAATGCCGACTCAAATACAAGAAGACTGGCTCTTCTTACTGTCTATGTTTTGAACCATTTCTGTGACACTAGTTATAGATGCCGATGCTTCACTTCAGTTTTAATGTATAACACTGACCTTCTTAATGACGAAGAAACACAGATATTGCATCGGAATTAAATACAAAAGGCACAATGCCGACTTCAGTACAAGAAGACTGACCCTTCTTACTGTCTATGTTTTGAACCATTCCTGTGACACTAGTTATAGATTCCGATGCTTCACTTCAGGTTTACTGTATCCCACTGACCTTCTTGTTGACGATGAAACACAGAAATTGCATCGGAATTTAATACAAAAGGCACAATGCCGACTCAAGTACAAGGAGACTGGTTCTTCTTACTGTCTATGTTTTGAACCATTTCTGTGACACTAGTTATAGATGCCGATGCATCCTTTCAGGATTACTATATCCCTCTGACCTTCTTATTGACGAAGAAACACAGATATTGCATCGGAATTAAATACAAAAGGCACTATGCCGACTTCAGTACAAGAAGACTGACCCTTCTTACTGTCTATGTTTTGAACCATTCCTGTGACACTAGTTATAGATTCCGATGCTTCACTTCAGGTTTACTGTATCCCTTTGACCTTCGTATTGACGATGAAACACAGAAATTGCATCGGAATTAAATACAAAAGGCACAATGCCATCTTAAGTACAAAAAGACTGACTCTGGTTACTCTCTATGTTTCGAACCTTTCCTGTGACACTAGTTATAGATTCCGATGCTTGACTTTAGTTTTACTGATTCCCTCTGACCTTCTTATAGACAAAGAAACACATAAATTGCATCGGAAATAAATACAAAAGGCACAATGCCGACTCAAGTACAAGAAGACTGGCTCTTCTTACTGTCTATGATTTAAACCATTTCTGTGACACTAGTTATAGATTCCGATGCTTTACTTCAGGTTTTCTGTATCCCTCTGACCTTCTTATTGACGTAGAAACACAGATATTGCATCAGAATTAAATACAAAAGGCACAATGACGACTTAAGTACAAGAAGACTGACCCATCCCACTGTCTTTATTTTGAACCATTCCTGTGACACTAGTTATAGATTCCGATCCTTCAGTTCAGGTTCACTGTATCCCTCTGACCTTCGTATTGACGATGAAACACAGAAATTGCATCGGAATTAAATACAAATGGCAAAATGCCGACTTAAGTACAAAAAGAGTGACTCTTCTTACTGTCTATGATTTGAACCATTCCTGTGACACTAGTTATAGATTCCGGTGCTTCACCTCAGGTTTACTGTATCCCTGTGAGCTTCTTATTGACGATGAAACACAGAAATTGCATCGGAATTATATACATAAGGCACAATGCCGACTTAAGTACAAGAAGACTGACTCTTCTTACTGTCAATGTTTTGAACCATTCCTGTGACACTAGTTATAGATTCCGATGGTTTACTTCAGGTTTACTATATCCCTCTGACCTTCTTATTGACGATCAAACACAGAAAATTCATCGGAATTAAATACAAAAGGCACAATGCCGACTCAAGTACAAGAAGACTGGCTCTTCTTACTACCTATGTTTTGAGCCATTCCTGTGACACTAGTTATACATTCCGATGCTTCACTTCAGGTTTACTGTATCCAGCTGACCTTCTTATTGACGATGAAGCACAGAAATTGCATCGGAATTAAATACAAAATGCAAAATGCCGACTTAAGTACAAGAAGACTGACTCTTCTTACTGTCTATGATTTGAACTATTCCTGTGACACTCGTTACAGATTCTGATGCTTCACTTCAGGTTTACTGTATCCCTTTCACCTTCCTATTGACGATGAAACACAGAAATTGCATTTTAATTAAATACAAAAGGCACAATGCCGACTAAAGTACAAGATAACTGACTCTTCCTACTGACTACGTTTTGAACCATTCCTGTGACACTAGTTATAGTTTCCGATGCTTCACTTCAGGTTTACTGTATCCAGCTGACCTTCTTATTGACGATGAAGCATAGAAATTGCATCGGAATTAAATACAAAAGGCAAAATGCAGACTTAAGTACAAGAAGACTGACTCTTCTTACTGTCTATGATTTGAACCATTCCTGTGACACTAGTTATATGTTCCCATGCTTCACTTCAGTTTTACTGTATCCCTCTGACCTTCTTATTGACGATGAAACACAGAAATTGCATCGGAATTGAATACAAAAGGCACAATGCCGACATAAGTACAAGAAGACTGACTCTTCCTAATGTCTATGTTTTGAACCAATCCTGTAACACTAGTTTTAGCTTCCGATGCTTCACTTCAGGTTTTCTGTATCCCTCTGACCTCTTTATCGACGATGAAACACATAAATTGCATCTGAATTAAATACAAAAGGCACAATGCCGACTCAAGTACAAGAAGACTGGCCCTTCTTACTGTCTATGATTTAAACCATTTCTGTGACACTAGTTATAGATACCGATGCTTCACTTCAGGTATACTGTATCCCTCTGACCTTTGTATTGACGATGAAACACAGAAATTGCATCGGAATTAAATACAAAAGGCACAATGACATCTTAAGTACAAAAAGACTGACTCTTTTTACTGTCTATGTTTCGAACCTTTCCTGTGACACTAGTTATAGATTCCGATGCTTGACTTTAGGTTTACTGATTCCCTCTGACCTTCTTATAGACAAAGTAACACATAAATTGCATCGGAATTAAATACAAAAGGCACAATGCCGACTCAAGTACAAGAAGACTGGCTCTTCTTACTGTCTATGATTTAAACCATTTCTGTGACACTAGTTATAGATTCCGATGCTTCACTTCAGGTTTACTGTATCCCTCTGACCTTCTTATTGACGTAGAAACACAGATATTGCAGCGGAATTAAATACAAAAGGCACAATGACGACTTAAGTACAAGAAGACTGACCCATCCCACTGTCTTTGTTTTGAACCATTCCTGTGACACTAGTTATAGATTCCGATGCTTCAGTTCAGGTTCACTGTATCCCTCTGACCTTCGTATTGACGATGAAACACAGAAATTGCATCGGAATTAAATAGAAATGGCAAAATGCCGACTTAAGTACAAAAAGAGTGGCTCTTCTTACTGTCTATGATATGAACCATTCCTGTGACACTAGTTATAGATTCCGATGCTTCACTTCAGGTTTACTGTATCCCTGTGACCTTCTTATTGACGAAGAAACACAGATATTGCATCGGAATCAAATACAAAAGGCACAATGCCGACCTAAGTACAAGAAGACTGACCCATCTTACTGTCTAAGCTTTGAACCATTCCTGTGACACTAGTTATAGATACCGATGCTTCACTTCAGGTATACTGTATCCCTCTGACCATCGTATTGACGATGAAACACAGAAATTGCATCGGAATTAAATACAAATGGCACAATGCCGACTTAAGTACAAAAAGAGTGACTCTTCTTACTGTCTATGTTTTGAACCATTCCTGTGACACTAAGTATAGATTCCGATGCTTCACTTCAGGTTTACTGTATCCCTGTGAGCTTCTTATTGACGATGAAACACAGAAATTGCATCGGAATTATATACAAAAGGCACAATGCCGACTTAAGTACAAGAAGACTGACTCTTCTTACTGTCAATGCTTTGAACCATTCTTTTGACACTAGTTATAGATTCCGATGCTTTACTTCAGGTTTACTGTATCCCTCTGACCTTCGTTTTGACGTTCAAACACAGAAAATTCATCGGAATTAAATACAAAAGGGCACAATGCCGACTCAAGTACAAGAAGACTGGCTCTTCTTACTGTCTGTTTTGAGCCATTCCTGTGACACTAATTATAGATTCCGATGCCTCACTTCAGGTTTACTGTATCCATCTGACCTTCTTATTGACGATGAAGCACAGAAATTGCATCGGAATTAAATACAAAAGGCAAAATTCCGCCTTAAGTACAAGAAGACTGACTCTTCTTACTTTCTATGATTTGAACGATTCCTGTGACACTAGTTATAGATTCCCATGCCTCACTTCAGTTTTACTGTATCCCTCTGACTTTCTTATTGACGATGAAACACAGAAATTGCATCGGAATTAAATACAAAAGGCACAATGCCGACTTAAGTACAAGAAGACTGACTCTTCCTACTGTCTATGTTTTGAACCATTGATGTGACATTAGTTATAGATTCCGAAGCTTCACTTCAGGTTTACTGCATCCCTTTCACCTTCCTATTGACGATGAAACACAGAAATTGCATCTTAATTAAATACAAAAGGCACAATGCCGACTTAAGTACAAGATAACTGACTCTTCCTACTGACTATGTTTTAACCATTCCTGTGACACTAGTTATAGATTCCGAAGCTTCACTTCAGGTTTACTGTATCCAGCTGACCTTCTTATTGACGATCAAACACAGAAAATTCATCGGAATTAAATACAAAAGGCACAATGCCGACTCAAGTACAATAAGACTGGCTCTTCTTACTGTCTATGTTTTGAGCCATTCCTGTGACACCAGTTATAGATTCCGATGCTTCACTTCAGGTTTACTGTATCCCTCTGACCTTCTTATTGACGATCAAACACAGAAAATTCATCGGAATTAAATACAAAAGGCACAATGGCGACTCAAGTACAAGAAGACTGGCTCTTCTTACTGCCTATGTTTTGAGCCATTCCTGTGACACTAGTTATACATTCCGATGCTTCACTTCAGGTTTACTGTATCCAGCTGACCTTCTTATTGACGATGAAGCACAGAAATTGCATCGGAATTAAATACAAAATGCAAAATGCCGACTTAAGTACAAGAAGACTGACTCTTCTTACTGTCTATGATTTGAACTATTCCTGTGACACTCGTTACAGATTCTGATGCTTCACTTCAGGTTTACTGTATCCCTTTCACCTTCCTATTGACGATGAAACACAGAAATTGCATTTTAATTAAATACAAAAGGCACAATGCCGACTAAAGTACAAGATAACTGACTCTTCCTACTGACTACGTTTTGAACCATTCCTGTGACACTAGTTATAGTTTCCGATGCTTCACTTCAGGTTTACTGTATCCAGCTGACCTTCTTATTGACGATGAAGCATAGAAATTGCATCGGAATTAAATACAAAAGGCAAAATGCAGACTTAAGTACAAGAAGACTGACTCTTCTTACTGTCTATGATTTGAACCATTCCTGTGACACTAGTTATATGTTCCCATGCTTCACTTCAGTTTTACTGTATCCCTCTGACCTTCTTATTGACGATGAAACACAGAAATTGCATCGGAATTGAATACAAAAGGCACAATGCCGACATAAGTACAAGAAGACTGACTCTTCCTAATGTCTATGTTTTGAACCAATCCTGTAACACTAGTTTTAGCTTCCGATGCTTCACTTCAGGTTTTCTGTATCCCTCTGACCTCTTTATCGACGATGAAACACATAAATTGCATCTGAATTAAATACAAAAGGCACAATGCCGACTCAAGTACAAGAAGACTGGCCCTTCTTACTGTCTATGATTTAAACCATTTCTGTGACACTAGTTATAGATACCGATGCTTCACTTCAGGTTTACTGTATCCCTCTGACCTTTGTATTGACGATGAAACACAGAAATTGCATCGGAATTAAATACAAAAGGCACAATGACATCTTAAGTACAAAAAGACTGACTCTTTTTACTGTCTATGTTTCGAACCTTTCCTGTGACACTAGTTATAGATTCCGATGCTTGACTTTAGGTTTACTGATTCCCTCTGACCTTCTTATAGACAAAGAAACACGTAAATTGCATCGGAATTAAATACAAAAGGCACAATGCCGACTCAAGTACAAGAAGACTGGCTCTTCTTACTGTCTATGATTTAAACCATTTCTGTGACACTAGTTATAGATTCCGATGCTTCACTTCAGGTTTACTGTATCCCTCTGACCTTCTTATTGACGTAGAAACACAGATATTGCAGCGGAATTAAATACAAAAGGCACAATGACGACTTAAGTACAAGAAGACTGACCCATCCCACTGTCTTTGTTTTGAACCATTCCTGTGACACTAGTTATAGATTCCGATGCTTCAGTTCAGGTTCACTGTATCCCTCTGACCTTCGTATTGACGATGAAACACAGAAATTGCATCGGAATTAAATACAAATGGCAAAATGCCGACTTAAGTACAAAAAGAGTGGCTCTTCTTACTGTCTATGATATGAACCATTCCTGTGACACTAGTTATAGATTCCGAAGCTTCACTTCAGGTTTACTGTATCCCTGTGACCTTCTTATTGACGAAGAAACACAGATATTGCATCGGAATCAAATACAAAAGGCACAATGCCGACCTAAGTACAAGAAGACTGACCCTTCTTACTGTCTAAGCTTTGAACCATTCCTGTGACACTAGTTATAGATACCGATGCTTCACTTCAGGTATACTGTATCCCTCTGACCATCGTATTGACGATGAAACACAGAAATTGCATCGGAATTAAATACAAATGGCACAATGCCGACTTAAGTACAAAAAGAGTGACTCTTCTTACTGTCTATGTTTTGAACCATTCCTGTGACACTAAGTATAGATTCCGATGCTTCACTTCAGGTTTACTGTATCCCTGTGAGCTTCTTATTGACGATGAAACACAGAAATTGCATCGGAATTATATACAAAAGGCACAATGCCGACTTAAGTACAAGAAGACTGACTCTTCTTACTGTCAATGTTTTGAACCATTCCTTTGACACTAGTTATAGATTCCGATGCTTTACTTCAGGTTTACTGTATCCCTCTGACCTTCGTTTTGACGTTCAAACACAGAAAATTCATCGGAATTAAATACAAAAGGCACAATGCCGACTCAAGTACAAGAAGACTGGCTCTTCTTACTGTCTGTTTTGAGCCATTCCTGTGACACTAATTATAGATTCCGATGCTTCACTTCAGGTTTACTGTATCCATCTGACCTTCTTATTGACGATGAAGCACAGAAATTGCATCGGAATTAAATACAAAAGGCAAAATTCCGCCTTAAGTACAAGAAGACTGACTCTTCTTACTTTCTATGATTTGAACGATTCCTGTGACACTAGTTATAGATTCCCATGCCTCACTTCAGTTTTACTGTATCCCTCTGACTTTCTTATTGACGATGAAACACAGAAATTGCATCGGAATTAAATACAAAAGGCACAATGCCGACTTAAGTACAAGAAGACTGACTCTTCCTACTGTCTATGTTTTGAACCATTGATGTGACATTAGTTATAGATTCCGAAGCTTCACTTCAGGTTTACTGCATCCCTTTCACCTTCCTATTGACGATGAAACACAGAAATTGCATCTTAATTAAATACAAAAGGCACAATGCCGACTTAAGTACAAGATAACTGACTATGTTTTAACCATTCCTGTGACACTAGTTATAGATTCCGAAGCTTCACTTCAGGTTTACTGTATCCAGCTGACCTTCTTATTGACGATCAAACACAGAAAATTCATCGGAATTAAATACAAAAGGCACAATGCCGACTCAAGTACAATAAGACTGGCTCTTCTTACTGTCTATGTTTTGAGCCATTCCTGTGACACCAGTTATAAATTCCGATGTTTCACTTCAGGTTTACTGTATCCCTCTGACCTTCTTACTGACGATCAAACACAGAAAATTCATCGGAATTAAATACAAAAGGCACAATGCCGACTCAAGTACAAGAAGACTGGCTCTTCTTACTGTCTATGTTTTGAGCCATTAATGTGACACTAGTTATAGATTCCGATGCTTCACTTCAGGTTTACTGTATCCATCTGACCTTCTTATTGACGATGAAGCACTGAAATTGCATCGGAATTAAATACAAAAGGCAAAATGCCGACATAAGTACAAGAAGACTGACTCTTCTTACTGTCTATGATTTGAACCATTCCTGTCACTCTAGTAATAGGTTCCAATGCATCACTTCAGTTTTACTGTATCCCTCTGACCTTCTTATTGACGATGAAACACAGAAATGGCATCGGAATTAAATACAAAAGGCACAATGCCGACTTAAGTACAAGAAGATTGACTCTTCCTACTGTCTATGTTTTGAACCATTCCTGTGACACTAGTTATAGATTCCGAAGCTTCACTTCAGGTTTACTGTATCCCTTTCACCTTCCTATTGACGATGAAACACAGAAAATTCATCGGAATTAAATACAAAAGGCACAATGCCGACTCAAGTACAAGAAGGCAGGCTCTTCTTACTGTCTATGTTTTGAGCCATTCCTGTGACTTTAGTTATAGATTCCGATACTTCACTTCAGGTTTACTGTATCCCTCTGACCTTCTTAATGACGAAGAAACACAGATATTGCATCGGAATTAAATACAAATGGCACAATGCCGACTCAAGTACAAGAAGACTGGCTCTTCTTACTGTCTATGATTTAAACCATTTCTGTGACACTAGTTATAGATTCCGATGCTTCACTTCAGGTTTACTGTATCCCTCTGACCTTCTTATTGACGTAGAAACACAGATATTGCAGCGGAATTAAATACAAAAGGCACAATGACGACTTAAGTACAAGAAGACTGACCCATCCCACTGTCTTTGTTTTGAACCATTCCTGTGACACTAGTTATAGATTCCGATGCTTCAGTTCAGGTTCACTGTATCCCTCTGACCTTCGTATTGACGATGAAACACAGAAATTGCATCGGAATTAAATACAAATGGCAAAATGCCGACTTAAGTACAAAAAGAGTGGCTCTTCTTACTGTCTATGATATGAACCATTCCTGTGACACTAGTTATAGATTCCGATGCTTCACTTCAGGTTTACTGTATCCCTGTGACCTTCTTATTGACGAAGAAACACAGATATTGCATCGGAATCAAATACAAAAGGCACAATGCCGACCTAAGTACAAGAAGACTGACAGTTCTTACTGTCTAAGCTTTGAACCATTCCTGTGACACTAGTTATAGATACCGATGCTTCACTTCAGGTATACTGTATCCCTCTGACCATCGTATTGACGATGAAACACAGAAATTGCATCGGAATTAAATACAAATGGCACAATGCCGACTTAAGTACAAAAAGAGTGACTCTTCTTACTGTCTATGTTTTGAACCATTCCTGTGACACTAAGTATAGATTCCGATGCTTCACTTCAGGTTTACTGTATCCCTGTGAGCTTCTTATTGACGATGAAACACAGAAATTGCATCGGAATTATATACAAAAGGCACAATGCCGACTTAAGTACAAGAAGACTGACTCTTCTTACTGTCAATGTTTTGAACCATTCCTTTGACACTAGTTATAGATTCCGATGCTTTACTTCAGGTTTACTGTATCCCTCTGACCTTCGTTTTGACGTTCAAACACAGAAAATTCATCGGAATTAAATACAAAAGGCACAATGCCGACTCAAGTACAAGAAGACTGGCTCTTCTTACTGTCTATGTTTTGAGCCATTCCTGTGACACTAATTATAGATTCCGATGCTTCACTTCAGGTTTACTGTATCCATCTGACCTTCTTATTGACGATGAAGCACAGAAATTGCATCGGAATTAAATACAAAAGGCAAAATTCCGCCTTAAGTACAAGAAGACTGACTCTTCTTACTTTCTATGATTTGAACGATTCCTGTGACACTAGTTATAGATTCCCATGCCTCACTTCAGTTTTACTGTATCCCTCTGACTTTCTTATTGACGATGAAACACAGAAATTGCATCGGAATTAAATACAAAAGGCACAATGCCGACTTAAGTACAAGAAGACTGACTCTTCCTACTGTCTATGTTTTGAACCATTGATGTGACATTAGTTATAGATTCCGAAGCTTCACTTCAGGTTTACTGCATCCCTTTCACCTTCCTATTGACGATGAAACACAGAAATTGCATCTTAATTAAATACAAAAGGCACAATGCCGACTTAAGTACAAGATAACTGACTCTTCCTACTGACTATGTTTTAACCATTCCTGTGACACTAGTTATAGATTCCGAAGCCTCACTTCAGGTTTACTGTATCCAGCTGACCTTCTTATTGACGATCAAACACAGAAAATTCATCGGAATTAAATACAAAAGGCACAATGCCGACTGAAGTACAAGAAGACTGGCTCTTCTTACTGTCTATGTTTTGAGCCATTCCTGTGACACCAGTTATAGATTCCGATGCTTCACTTCAGGTTTACTGTATCCCTCTGACCTTCTTATTGACGATCAAACACAGAAAATTCATCGGAATTAAATACAAAAGGCACAATGCCGACTCAAGTACAAGAAGACTGGCTCTTCTTACTGTCTATGTTTTGAGCCATTAATGTGACACTAGTTATAGATTCCGATGCTTCACTTCAGGTTTACTGTATCCATCTGACCTTCTTATTGACGATGAAGCACTGAAATTGCATCGGAATTAAATACAAAAGGCAAAATGCCGACATAAGTACAAGAAGACTGACTCTTCTTACTGTCTATGATTTGAACCATTCCTGTCACTCTAGTTATAGGTTCCAATGCTTCACTTCAGTTTTACTGTATCCCTCTGACCTTCTTATTGACGATGAAACACAGAAATGGCATCGGAATTAAATACAAAAGGCACAATGCCGACTTAAGTACAAGAAGACTGACTCTTCCTACTGTCTATGTTTTGAACCATTCCTGTGACACTAGTTATAGATTCCGAAGCTTCACTTCAGGTTTACTGTATCCCTTTCACCTTCCTATTGACGATGAAACACAGAAATTGCATCTTAATTAAATAAAAAAGGCACAATGCCGACTTAAGTACAAGATAACTGACTCTTCCTACTGACTATGTTTTAACCATTCCTGTGACACTAGTTATAGATTCCGATGCTTCACTTCAGGTTTACTGTATCCAGCTGACCTTCTTATTGACGATCAAACACAGAAAATTCATCGGAATTAAATACAAAAGGCACAATGCCGACTCAAGTACAAGAAGGCAGGCTCTTCTTACTGTCTATGTTTTGAGCCATTCCTGTGACTTTAGTTATAGATTCCGATACTTCACTTCAGGTTTACTGTATCCCTCTGACCTTCTTAATGACGTAGAAACACAGATATTGCATCGGAATTAAATACAAATGGCACAATGCCGACTCAAGTACAAGAAGACTGGCTCTTCTTACTGTCTATGATTTAAACCATTTCTGTGACACTAGTTGTAGATTCCGATGCTTCACTTCAGGTTTACTGTATCCCTCTGACCTTCTTATTGACGAAGAAACACAGATATTGCATCGGAATTAAGTACAAAAGGCACAAAGCTGACTTAAGTACGAGAAGACTGACCCATCCTACTGTCTTTGTTTTAAACCATTCCTGTGACACTAGTTATAGATTCCGATGCTTCACTTCTGGTTCACTGTATCCCTTAGACCTTCGTATTGACGATGAAACACAGAAATTGCATCGGAATTAAATACAAATGGCACAATGCCGACTTAAGTACTAAAAGAGTGACTGTTATTACTGTCTATGTTTTGAACCATTCCTGTGACACTAGTTATAGATTCCGATGCTTCTCTTCAGGTTTACTGTATCCCTGTGAGCTTCTTATTGACGATGAAACACAGAAATTGCATCGGAATTATATACAAAAGGCACAATGCCGACTTAAGTACAAGAAGACTGACTCTTCTTACTGTCAATGTTTGAACCATTCCTGTGACACTAGTTATAGATTCCGATGCTTTACTTCAGGTTTACTGTATCCCTCTGACCTTCTTATTGACGATCAAACACAGAAAATTCATCGGAATTAAATACAAAATGCACAATGCCGACTCAAGTACAAGAAGACAGCTTCTTCTTACTGTCTATGATTTGAGCCATTCCTGTGACACTAATTATAGATTCCAATGCTTCACTTTAGGTTTACTGTATCCATCTGACCTTCTTATTGACGATGAAGCACAGAAATTGCATCGGAATTAAATACAAAAGGCAAAATGCCGACTTAAGTACAAGAAGACTGACTCTTCTTACTGTCTATGATTTGAACGATTCCTGTGACACTAATTATAGGTTCCCATGCTTCACTTCAGTTTTACTGTATCCCTCTGACCTTCTTATTGACGATGAAACACAGAAATTGCATCGGAATTAAATACAAAAGGCACAATGCCGACTTAAGTACAAGAAGACTGACTCTTCCTACTGTCTATCTTTTGAACCATTCCTGTGACACTAGTTATAGATTCTGAAGCTTCACTTCAGGTTTACTGTATCCCTTTCACCTTCCTATTGGCGATGAAACACAGAAATTGCATCTTAATTAAATACAAAAGGCGCAATGCCGACTTAAGTACAAGATAACTGACTCTTCCTACTGACTACGTTTTGAACCATTCCTGTGACACTAGTTATAGATTCCGATGCTTCACTTCAGGTTTACTGTATCCAGCTGACCATTTCATTGACGATGAAACACAGAAATAGCATCTCAATTAAATACAAAAGGCACAGTGCCGACTTCAGTACAAGAACACTAACTCATCTTACTGTCAATGGTTTGAACCATTCCTGTTACACTAGTTATAGATTCCGATACTTCACTTCAGGTTTACTGTATCCCTGTGACCTTCTTAATAACGAAGAAACACAGATATTGCATCGGAATTAAATACAAAAGGCACAATGCCGACTTCAGTACAAGAAGACTGACCACCCTTAATGTCTATGTTTTGAACCATTTCTGTGACACTAGTTATAGATTCCGATGCATCCCATCAGGATTACTGTATCCCTGTGACCTTCTTATTGACGAAGAAACACAGATATTGAATCGGAATCAAATACAAAAGGCACAATGCCGACTTAAGTACAAGAAGACTGACCCTTCTTACTGTCTAAGCTTTGAACCATTCCTGTGACACTAGTTATAGATACCGATGCTTCACTTCAGGTTTACTGTATCCCTCTGACCTTCGTATTGACGATGAAACACAGAAATTGCATCGGAATTAAATACAAATGGCACAATGCCGACTTAAGTACAAAAAGAGTGACTCTTCTTACTGTCTATGATTTGAACCATTCCTGTGACACTAAGTATAGATTCCGATGCTTCACTTCAGGTTTACTGTATCCCTGTGAGCTACTTATTGACGATGAAACACAGAAATTGCATCGGAATTATATACAAAAGGCACAATGCCGACTTAAGTACAAGATGACTGACTCTTCTTACTGTCAATGTTTTGAACCATTCCTGTGACACTAGTTATAGATTCCGATGCTTTATTTCAGGTTTACTGTATCCCTCTGACCTTCGTTTTGACGATCAAACACAGAAACTTCATCGGAATTAAATACAAAAGGCACAATGCCGACTCCAGTACAAGAAGACTGGCTCTTCTTACTGTCTATGTTTTGAGCCATTCCTGTGACACTAATTATAGATTCCGATGCTTCACTTCAGGTTTACTGTATCCATCTGACCTTCTTATTGACGATGAAGCACAGAAATTGCATCGGAATTAAATACAAAAGGCAAAATTCCGACTTAAGTACAAGAAGACTGACTCTTCTTACTGTCTATGATTTGAACGATTCCTGTGACACTAGTTATAGGTTCCCATGCCTCACTTCAGTTTTACTGTATCCCTCTGACTTTCTTATTGACGATGAAACACAGAAATTGCATCAGAATTAAATACAAAAGGCACAATGCCGACTTAAGTACAAAAAGACTGACTCTTCCTACTGTCTATGTTTTGAACCATTGATGTGACATTAGTTATGGATTCCGAAACTTCACTTCAGGTTTACTGTATCCCTTTCACCTTCCTATTGGCGATGAAACACAGAAATTGCATCTTAATTAAATACAAAAGGCACAATGCCGACTTAAGTACAAGATAACTGACTCTTCCTACTGACTATGTTTTAACCATTCCTGTGACACTAGTTATAGATTCCGAAGCTTCACTTCAGGTTTACTGTATCCAGCTGACCTTCTTATTGACGATCAAACACAGAAAATTCATCGGAATTAAATACAAAAGGCACAATGCCGACTGAAGTACAAGAAGACTGGCTCTTCTTACTGTCTATGTTTTGAGCCATTCCTGTGACACCAGTTATAGATTCCGATGCTTCACTTCAGGTTTACTGTATCCCTCTGACCTTCTTATTGACGATCAAACACAGAAAATTCATCGGAATTAAATACAAAAGGCACAATGCCGACTCAAGTACAAGAAGACTGGCTCTTCTTACTGTCTATGTTTTGAGCCATTAATGTGACACTAGTTATAGATTCCGATGCTTCACTTCAGGTTTACTGTATCCATCTGACCTTCTTATTGACGATGAAGCACTGAAATTGCATCGGAATTAAATACAAAAGGCAAAATGCCGACATAAGTACAAGAAGACTGACTCTTCTTACTGTCTATGATTTGAACCATTCCTGTCACTCTAGTTATAGGTTCCAATGCTTCACTTCAGTTTTACTGTATCCCTCTGACCTTCTTATTGACGATGAAACACAGAAATGGCATCGGAATTAAATACAAAAGGCACAATGCCGACTTAAGTACAAGAAGACTGACTCTTCCTACTGTCTATGTTTTGAACCATTCCTGTGACACAAGTTATAGATTCCGAAGCTTCACTTCAGGTTTACTGTATCCCTTTCACCTTCCTATTGACGATGAAACACAGAAATTGCATCTTAATTAAATAAAAAAGGCACAATGCCGACTTAAGTACAAGATAACTGACTCTTCCTACTGACTATGTTTTAACCATTCCTGTGACACTAGTTATAGATTCCGATGCTTCACTTCAGGTTTACTGTATCCAGCTGACCTTCTTATTGACGATCAAACACAGAAAATTCATCGGAATTAAATACAAAAGGCACAATGCCGACTCAAGTACAAGAAGGCAGGCTCTTCTTACTGTCTATGTTTTGAGCCATTCCTGTGACTTTAGTTATAGATTCCGATACTTCACTTCAGGTTTACTGTATCCCTCTGACCTTCTTAATGACGAAGAAACACAGATATTGCATCGGAATTAAATACAAATGGCACAATGCCGACTCAAGTACAAGAAGACTGGCTCTTCTTACTGTCTATGATTTAAACCATTTCTGTGACACTAGTTATAGATTCCGATGCTTCACTTCAGGTTTACTGTATCCCTCTGACCTTCTTATTGACGAAGAAACACAGATATTGCATCGGAATTAAGTACAAAAGGCACAAAGCTGACTTAAGTACGAGAAGACTGACCCATCCTACTGTCTTTGTTTTAAACCATTCCTGTGACACTAGTTATAGATTCCGATGCTTCACTTCTGGTTCACTGTATCCCTTAGACCTTCGTATTGACGATGAAACACAGAAATTGCATCGGAATTAAATACAAATGACACAATGCCGACTTAAGTACTAAAAGAGTGACAGTTCTTACTGTCTATGTTTTGAACCATTCCTGTGACACTAGTTATAGATTCCGATGCTTCTCTTCAGGTTTACTGTATCCCTGTGAGCTTCTTATTGACGATGAAACACAGAAATTGCATCGGAATTATATACAAAAGGCACAATGCCGACTTAAGTACAAGAAGACTGACTCTTCTTACTGTCAATGTTTGAACCATTCCTGTGACACTAGTTATAGATTCCGATGCTTTACTTCAGGTTTACTGTATCCCTCTGACCTTCTTATTGACGATCAAACACAGAAAATTCATCGGAATTAAATACAAAATGCACAATGACGACTCAAGTACAAGAAGACAGGTTCTTCTTACTGTCTATGATTTGAGCCATTCCTGTGACACTAATTATAGATTCCAATGCTTCACTTTAGGTTTACTGTATCCATCTGACCTTCTTATTGACGATGAAGCACAGAAATTGCATCGGAATTAAATACAAAAGGCAAAATGCCGACTTAAGTACAAGAAGACTGACTCTTCTTACTGTCTATGATTTGAACGATTCCTGTGACACTAATTATAGGTTCCCATGCTTCACTTCAGTTTTACTGTATCCCTCTGACCTTCTTATTAACGATGAAACACAGAAATTGCATCGGAATTAAATACAAAAGGCACAATGCCGACTTAAGTACAAGAAGACTGACTCTTCCTACTGTCTATCTTTTGAACCATTCCTGTGACACTAGTTATAGATTCCGAAGCTTCACTTCAGGTTTACTGTATCCCTTTCACCTTCCTATTGGCGATGAAACACAGAAATTGCATCTTAATTAAATACAAAAGGCGCAATGCCGACTTAAGTACAAGATAACTGACTCTTCCTACTGACTACGTTTTGAACCATTCCTGTGACACTAGTTATAGATTCCGATGCTTCACTTCAGGTTTACTGTATCCAGCTGACCATTTTATTGACGATGAAACACAGAAATAGCATCTCAATTAAATACAAAAGGCACAGTGCCGACTTCAGTACAAGAACACTAACTCATCTTACTGTCAATGGTTTGAACCATTCCTGTTACACTAGTTATAGATTCCGATACTTCACTTCAGGTTTACTGTATCCCTGTGACCTTCTTAATGACGAAGAAACTCAGATATTGCATCGGAATTAAATACAAAAGGCACAATGCCGACTTCAGTACAAGAAGACTGACCACCCTTACTGTCTATGTTTTGAACCATTTCTGTGACACTAGTTATAGATTCCGATGCATCCCATCAGGATTACTGTATCCCTGTGACCTTCTTATTGACGAAGAAACACAGATATTGAATCGGAATCAAATACAAAAGGCACAATGCCGACTTAAGTACAAGAAGACTGACCCTTCTTACTGTCTAAGCTTTGAACCATTCCTGTGACACTAGTTATAGATACCGATGCTTCACTTCAGGTTTACTGTATCCCTCTGACCTTCGTATTGACGATGAAACACAGAAATTGCATCGGAATTAAATACAAATGGCACAATGCCGACTTAAGTACAAAAAGAGTGACTCTTCTTACTGTCTATGATTTGAACCATTCCTGTGACACTAAGTATAGATTCCGATGCTTCACTTCAGGTTTACTGTATCCCTGTGAGCTACTTATTGACGATGAAACACAGAAATTGCATCGGAATTATATACAAAAGGCACAATGCCGACTTAAGTACAAGATGACTGACTCTTCTTACTGTCAATGTTTTGAACCATTCCTGTGACACTAGTTATAGATTCCGATGCTTTATTTCAGGTTTACTGTATCCCTCTGACCTTCGTTTTGACGATCAAACACAGAAAATTCATCGGAATTAAATACAAAAGGCACAATGCCGACTCCAGTACAAGAAGACTGGCTCTTCTTACTGTCTATGTTTTGAGCCATTCCTGTGACACTAATTATAGATTCCGATGCTTCACTTCAGGTTTACTGTATCCATCTGACCTTCTTATTGACGATGAAGCACAGAAATTGCATCGGAATTAAATACAAAAGGCACAATGCCGACTTAAGTACAAAAAGACTGACTCTTCCTACTGTCTATGTTTTGAACCATTGATGTGACATTAGTTATGGATTCCGAAGCTTCACTTCAGGTTTACTGTATCCCTTTCACCTTCCTATTGACGATGAAACACAGTAATTGCATCTTAATTAAATACAAAAGGCACAATGCCGACTTAAGTACAAGATAACTGACTCTTCCTACCGACTATGTTTTAACCATTCCTGTGACACTAGTTATAGATTCCGATGCTTCACTTCAGGTTTACTGTATCCCTCTGACATTCTTATTGACGATGAAACACAGAAATAGCATCTTAATTAAATACAAAACGGCACAATGCCGACTTCAGTACAAGAACACTAACTCATCTTACTGTCAATGGTTTGAAACATTCCTGTTACACTAGTTATAGTTCCGATACTTCACTTCAGGTTTACTGTATCCCTCGGACCTTCTTAATGACGAAGAAACTCGTAAATTGCATCGGAATGAAATACAAAATGCACAATGCCGACTTAAGTACAAGAAGAATGGGTCTTCTTACTGTCTATGCTTTGAACCATTCCTGTGACACTAGTTATAGATTCCGATGCTTCACTTCAGGTTTACTGTATCCCTCTGACCTTCTCATTGACGATGAAACACAGAAATTGCATCCTAATTAAATACAAGAGGCACAATGCCCACTCAAGTACAAGAAGACTGGCTCTTCTTACAGTCTATGTATTGAACCATTCCTGTGACACTAGTTATAGATTCCGATGCTTCACTTCAGTTTTACTGTATCCCTCTGACCTTCGTAATGACGAAGAAACACAGATATTGCATCGGAATTAAATACAAAAGCACAATGCCGACTTAAGTACAAGAAGACTGACCCTTCTTACTGTCTATGCTTTGAACCATTCCTGTGACACTAGTTATAGATTCCGATGCTTCACTTCAGGTTTACTGTATCCCTGTGAGCTTCTTTTTCACGATGAAACACAGAAATTGCATCGTAATTATATACAAAAGGCACAATGCCGACTTAAGTACAAGAAGACTGACTCTTCTTACTGTCAATGTTTTGAACCATTCCTGTGACACTAGTTATAGATTCCGATGCTTTACTTCAGGTTTACTGTATCCCTCTGACCTTCTTATTGACGATGAAACACAGAAATTGCATCGGAATTAAATACAAAAGGCACAATGCCGACTTAAGTAGAAGAAGACTGACTCTTCCTACTGTCTATGATTTGAACCATTCCTGTGACACTCGTTATAGATTCCGATGCTTCACTTCAGGTTTACTGTATCCCTTTCACCTTCCTATTGACGATGAAACACAGAAATTGCATTTTAATTAAATACAAAAGGCACAATGCCGACTTCAGTACAAGAACACTAACTCATCTTACTGTCTATGGCTTGAACCATTCCTGTGACACTAGTTATAGATTCCGATGCCTCACTTCAGGTTTATTGTATCCCTCTGACCTTCTTATTGACAATGAAACACAGAAATTGCATCGGAATTAAATACAAAAGGCACAATGCCGACTTAAGTACAAGAAGATTGACTCTGATTACTGACTATGTTTTTGAACCATTCCTGTGACACTAGTTATAGATTCCGATGCTTCACTTCAGGTTTACTGTATCCCTCTGACCTTATTATAGACGATGAAACACAGAAATTAAATCTTAATTAAATACAAAAGGCACAATGCCGAATTAAGTACAAGAAGACTGACTCTTCTTACTGTCTATGTTTTGAGCCATTCCTGTGACACCAGTTATAGATTCCGATGCTTCACTTCAGGTTTACTGTATCCCTCTGACCTTCTTATTGACGATCAAACACAGAAAATTCATCGGAATTAAATACAAAAGGCACAATGCCGACTCAAGTACAAGAAGACTGGCTCTTCTTACTGTCTATGTTTTGAGCCATTAATGTGACACTAGTTATAGATTCCGATGCTTCACTTCAGGTTTACTGTATCCATCTGACCTTCTTATTGACGATGAAGCACTGAAATTGCATCGGAATTAAATACAAAAGGCAAAATGCCGACATAAGTACAAGAAGACTGACTCTTCTTACTGTCTATGATTTGAACCATTCCTGTCACTCTAGTTATAGGTTCCAATGCTTCACTTCAGTTTTACTGTATCCCTCTGACCTTCTTATTGACGATGAAACACAGAAATGGCATCGGAATTAAATACAAAAGGCACAATGCCGACTTAAGTACAAGAAGACTGACTCTTCCTACTGTCTATGTTTTGAACCATTCCTGTGACACTAGTTATAGATTCCGAAGCTTCACTTCAGGTTTACTGTATCCCTTTCACCTTCCTATTGACGATGAAACACAGAAATTGCATCTTAATTAAATAAAAAAGGCACAATGCCGACTTAAGTACAAGATAACTGACTCTTCCTACTGACTATGTTTTAACCATTCCTGTGACACTAGTTATAGATTCCGATGCTTCACTTCAGGTTTACTGTATCCAGCTGACCTTCTTATTGACGATCAAACACAGAAAATTCATCGGAATTAAATACAAAAGGCACAATGCCGACTCAAGTACAAGAAGGCAGGCTCTTCTTACTGTCTATGTTTTGAGCCATTCCTGTGACTTTAGTTATAGATTCCGATACTTCACTTCAGGTTTACTGTATCCCTCTGACCTTCTTAATGACGAAGAAACACAGATATTGCATCGGAATTAAATACAAATGGCACAATGCCGACTCAAGTACAAGAAGACTGGCTCTTCTTACTGTCTATGATTTAAACCATTTCTGTGACACTAGTTATAGATTCCGATGCTTCACTTCAGGTTTACTGTATCCCTCTGACCTTCTTATTGACGAAGAAACACAGATATTGCATCGGAATTAAGTACAAAAGGCACAAAGCTGACTTAAGTACGAGAAGACTGACCCATCCTACTGTCTTTGTTTTAAACCATTCCTGTGACACTAGTTATAGATTCCGATGCTTCACTTCTGGTTCACTGTATCCCTTAGACCTTCGTATTGACGATGAAACACAGAAATTGCATCGGAATTAAATACAAATGACACAATGCCGACTTAAGTACTAAAAGAGTGACAGTTCTTACTGTCTATGTTTTGAACCATTCCTGTGACACTAGTTATAGATTCCGATGCTTCTCTTCAGGTTTACTGTATCCCTGTGAGCTTCTTATTGACGATGAAACACAGAAATTGCATCGGAATTATATACAAAAGGCACAATGCCGACTTAAGTACAAGAAGACTGACTCTTCTTACTGTCAATGTTTGAACCATTCCTGTGACACTAGTTATAGATTCCGATGCTTTACTTCAGGTTTACTGTATCCCTCTGACCTTCTTATTGACGATCAAACACAGAAAATTCATCGGAATTAAATACAAAATGCACAATGACGACTCAAGTACAAGAAGACAGGTTCTTCTTACTGTCTATGATTTGAGCCATTCCTGTGACACTAATTATAGATTCCAATGCTTCACTTTAGGTTTACTGTATCCATCTGACCTTCTTATTGACGATGAAGCACAGAAATTGCATCGGAATTAAATACAAAAGGCAAAATGCCGACTTAAGTACAAGAAGACTGACTCTTCTTACTGTCTATGATTTGAACGATTCCTGTGACACTAATTATAGGTTCCCATGCTTCACTTCAGTTTTACTGTATCCCTCTGACCTTCTTATTAACGATGAAACACAGAAATTGCATCGGAATTAAATACAAAAGGCACAATGCCGACTTAAGTACAAAAAGACTGACTCTTCCTACTGTCTATCTTTTGAACCATTCCTGTGACACTAGTTATAGATTCCGAAGCTTCACTTCAGGTTTACTGTATCCCTTTCACCTTCCTATTGGCGATGAAACACAGAAATTGCATCTTAATTAAATACAAAAGGCGCAATGCCGACTTAAGTACAAGATAACTGACTCTTCCTACTGACTACGTTTTGAACCATTCCTGTGACACTAGTTATAGATTCCGATGCTTCACTTCAGGTTTACTGTATCCAGCTGACCATTTTATTGACGATGAAACACAGAAATAGCATCTCAATTAAATACAAAAGGCACAGTGCCGACTTCAGTACAAGAACACTAACTCATCTTACTGTCAATGGTTTGAACCATTCCTGTTACACTAGTTATAGATTCCGATACTTCACTTCAGGTTTACTGTATCCCTGTGACCTTCTTAATGACGAAGAAACTCAGATATTGCATCGGAATTAAATACAAAAGGCACAATGCCGACTTCAGTACAAGAAGACTGACCACCCTTACTGTCTATGTTTTGAACCATTTCTGTGACACTAGTTATAGATTCCGATGCATCCCATCAGGATTACTGTATCCCTGTGACCTTCTTATTGACGAAGAAACACAGATATTGAATCGGAATCAAATACAAAAGGCACAATGCCGACTTAAGTACAAGAAGACTGACCCTTCTTACTGTCTAAGCTTTGAACCATTCCTGTGACACTAGTTATAGATACCGATGCTTCACTTCAGGTTTACTGTATCCCTCTGACCTTCGTATTGACGATGAAACACAGAAATTGCATCGGAATTAAATACAAATGGCACAATGCCGACTTAAGTACAAAAAGAGTGACTCTTCTTACTGTCTATGATTTGAACCATTCCTGTGACACTAAGTATAGATTCCGATGCTTCACTTCAGGTTTACTGTATCCCTGTGAGCTACTTATTGACGATGAAACACAGAAATTGCATCAGAATTAAATACAAAAGGCACAATGCCGACTTAAGTACAAAAAGACTGACTCTTCCTACTGTCTATGTTTTGAACCATTGATGTGACATTAGTTATGGATTCCGAAGCTTCACTTCAGGTTTACTGTATCCCTTTCACCTTCCTATTGACGATGAAACACAGTAATTGCATCTTAATTAAATACAAAAGGCACAATGCCGACTTAAGTACAAGATAACTGACTCTTCCTACCGACTATGTTTTAACCATTCCTGTGACACTAGTTATAGATTCCGATGCTTCACTTCAGGTTTACTGTATCCCTCTGACATTCTTATTGACGATGAAACACAGAAATAGCATCTTAATTAAATACAAAACGGCACAATGCCGACTTCAGTACAAGAACACTAACTCATCTTACTGTCAATGGTTTGAAACATTCCTGTTACACTAGTTATAGATTCCGATACTTCACTTCAGGTTTACTGTATCCCTCGGACCTTCTTAATGACGAAGAAACTCGTAAATTGCATCGGAATGAAATACAAAATGCACAATGCCGACTTAAGTACAAGAAGAATGGGTCTTCTTACTGTCTATGCTTTGAACCATTCCTGTGACACTAGTTATAGATTCCGATGCTTCACTTCAGGTTTACTGTATCCCTCTGACCTTCTCATTGACGATGAAACACAGAAATTGCATCCTAATTAAATACAAGAGGCACAATGCCCACTCAAGTACAAGAAGACTGGCTCTTCTTACAGTCTATGTATTGAACCATTCCTGTGACACTAGTTATAGATTCCGATGCTTCACTTCAGTTTTACTGTATCCCTCTGACCTTCTTAATGACGAAGAAACACAGATATTGCATCGGAATTAAATACAAAAGCACAATGCCGACTTAAGTACAAGAAGACTGACCCTTCTTACTGTCTATGCTTTGAACCATTCCTGTGACACTAGTTATAGATTCCGATGCTTCACTTCAGGTTTACTGTATCCCTGTGAGCTTCTTTTTCACGATGAAACACAGAAATTGCATCGTAATTATATACAAAAGGCACAATGCCGACTTAAGTACAAGAAGACTGACTCTTCTTACTGTCAATGTTTTGAACCATTCCTGTGACACTAGTTATAGATTCCGATGCTTTACTTCAGGTTTACTGTATCCCTCTGACCTTCTTATTGACGATGAAACACAGAAATTGCATCGGAATTAAATACAAAAGGCACAATGCCGACTTAAGTAGAAGAAGACTGACTCTTCCTACTGTCTATGATTTGAACCATTCCTGTGACACTCGTTATAGATTCCGATGCTTCACTTCAGGTTTACTGTATCCCTTTCACCTTCCTATTGACGATGAAACACAGAAATTGCATTTTAATTAAATACAAAAGGCACAATGCCGACTTCAGTACAAGAACACTAACTCATCTTACTGTCTATGGCTTGAACCATTCCTGTGACACTAGTTATAGATTCCGATGCCTCACTTCAGGTTTATTGTATCCCTCTGACCTTCTTATTGACAATGAAACACAGAAATTGCATCGGAATTAAATACAAAAGGCACAATGCCGACTTAAGTACAAGAAAATTGACTCTGATTACTGACTATGTTTTTGAACCATTCCTGTGACACTAGTTATAGATTCCGATGCTTCACTTCAGGTTTACTGTATCCCTCTGACCTTATTATAGACGATGAAACACAGAAATTAAATCTTAATTAAATACAAAAGGCACAATGCCGAATTAAGTACAAGAAGACTGACTCTTCCTACTGTCTATGTTTGAACCATTCCTGTGACACTAGTTATAGATTCCGATGCTTCACTTCAGGTTTACTGTATCCCTCTGACGCTCTTATTGACGATGAAACACAGAAGTTGCATATGAATTAAATACAAAAGGCACAATGCCGACCCAAGTACAAGAAGACTGGCTCTTCTTACTGTCTATGTTTTGAACCATTCCTGTGACACTAGTTATAGATTCCGATGCTTCACTTCAGGTTTACTGTGTCCCTCTGACCTTCTTATTGACGAAGAAACACATAGATTGCATCGGAATTAAATACGAAAGGCACAATGCCGAGACAAGTACAAGAAGACTGGCTCTCCTTACTGTCTATGTTTTGAACCATTTCTGTGACACTAGTTATAGATTCCGATGCTTCCCTTCAGGTTTACTGTATCCCTCAGACCTTCTTATTGACGATGAAACACAGAAATTGCATCGTAATAATATTCAAAATGCCCAATGCCGAATTAAGTACAAGAAAACTGACTCTTCTTACCGTCTATGTTTTGAACCATTCCTGTGACACTAGTTATAGATTCCGATGCTTCACTTAAGGGTTTACTGTATCCCTCTGACCTTCTTATTGACGATGAAACACAGAAATTGCATCGGAATTAAATACAAAAGGCACAATGCCGACTCAAGTGCAAGAAGACTGGCTTTTCTTACTGTCTATGTTTTGAACCATTTCTGTAACACTAGTTATAGATTCCGATGCTTCACTTCAGGTTTACTGTATCCCTCTGAGCTTCCAATTGACGATGAAACACAGAAATTGCATCGGAATTATATACAAAAGGCACAATGCCGACTTAAGCACAAGAAAACTGACTCTTCCTACTGTCTATGTTTTGAACCATTCCTGTATCACTAGTTATAGATTCCGAAGCTTCACTTCAGGTTTACTGTATCCCTTTCACCTTCCTATTGACGATGAAACACAGAAATTGCACCGGAATTAAATACAAAAGGCACAATGCCGACTTAAGTACAAGACATCTGACTCTTCTTACTGACTATGATTTGAACCATTCCTGTGACACTAGTTATAGATTCCGATGCTTCACATCAGGTTTACTGTATGCCTCTGACCTTATTATTGACGATGAAACACAGAAATTGCATCGGAATTAAATACAAAAGGCACAATGCCGACTTAAGTACAAGAAGACTGACTCTTCCTACTGTCTATATTTTGAACCATTCCTGTGACACTAGTTATAGATTCCGAAGCTTCACTTCAGGTTTACTGTATCCCTTTCACCTTCCTATTGGCGATGAAACACAGAAATTGCATCTTAATTAAATACAAAAGGCGCAATGCCGACTTAAGTACAAGATAACTGACTCTTCCTACTGACTACGTTTTGAACCATTCCTGTGACACTAGTTATAGATTCCGATGCTTCACTTCAGGTTTACTGTATCCAGCTGACCTTCTTATTGACGATGAAGCACAGAAATTGCATCGGAATTAAATACAAAAGGCAAAATGCAGACTTAAGTACAAGAAGACTGACTCTTCTTACTGTCAATGTTTTCTACCATTCCGGTGACATTAGTTATAGATTCCGATGATTCACTTCAGGTAACTGTATCCAGCTGACCTTCTTATTGACGATAAAACACAGAAATTGCATCGTAATTATATACAAAAGGCACAATGCCGACTTAAGTACAAGAAGACTGACTCTTCTTACTGTCTATGTTTTGAACCATTCCTGTGACACTAGTTATAGATTCCGATGCTTCACTTCAGGTTTACTGTATCCCTCTGACCATTTTATTGACGATGAAACACAGAAATAGCATCTCAATTAAATACAAAAGGCACAGTGCCGACTTCAGTACAAGAACACTAACTCATCTTACTGTCAATGGTTTGAACCATTCCTGTTACACTAGTTATAGATTCCGATACTTCACTTCAGGTTTACTGTATCCCTGTGACCTTCTTAATGACGAATAAACACAGATATTGCATCGGAATTAAATACAAAAGGCACTATGCCGACTTCAGTACAAGAAGACTGACCACCCTTACTGTCTATGTTTTGAACCATTTCTGTGACACTAGTTATAGATTCCGATGCATCCCATCAGGATTACTGTATCCCTGTGACCTTCTTATTGACGAAGAAACACAGATATTGCATCGGAATCAAATACAAAAGGCACAATGCCGACTTAAGTACAAGAAGACTGACCCTTCTTACTGTCTAAGCTTTGAACCATTCCTGTGACACTAGTTATAGATACCGATGCTTCACTTCAGGTTTACTGTATCCCTCTGACCTTCGTATTGACGATGAAACACAGAAATTGCATCGGAATTAAATACAAATGGCACAATGCCGACTTAAGTACAAAAAGAGTGACTCTTCTTACTGTCTATGATTTGAACCATTCCTGTGACACTAAGTATAGATTCCGATGCTTCACTTCAGGTTTACTGTATCCCTGTGAGCTCCTTATTGACGATGAAACACAGAAATTGCATCGGAATTATATACAAAAGGCACAATGCCGACTTAAGTACAAGATGACTGACTCTTCTTACTGTCAATGTTTTGAACCATTCCTGTGACACTAGTTATAGATTCCGATGCTTTATTTCAGGTTTACTGTATCCCTCTGACCTTCGTTTTGACGATCAAACACAGAAAATTCATCGGAATTAAATACAAAAGGCACAATGCCGACTCCAGTACAAGAAGACTGGCTCTTCTTACTGTCTATGTTTTGAGGCATTCCTGTGACACTAATTATAGATTCCGATGCTTCACTTCAGGTTTACTGTATCCATCTGACCTTCTTATTGACGATGAAGCACAGAAATTGCATCGGAATTAAATACAAAAGGCAAAATTCCGACTTAAGTACAAGAAGACTGACTCTTCTTACTGTCTATGATTTGAACGATTCCTGTGACACTAGTTATAGGTTCCCATGCCTCACTTCAGTTTTACTGTATCCCTCTGACTTTCTTATTGACGATGAAACACAGAAATTGCATCAGAATTAAATACAAAAGGCACAATGCCGACTTAAGTACAAGAAGACTGACTCTTCCTACTGTCTATGTTTTTAACCATTGATGTGACATTAGTTATGGATTCCGAAGCTTCACTTCAGGTTTACTGTATCCCTTTCACCTTCCTATTGACGATGAAACACAGAAATTGCATCTTAATTAAATACAAAAGGCACAATGCCGACTTAAGTACAAGATAACTGACTCTTCCTACTGACTATGTTTTAACCATTCCTGTGACACTAGTTATAGATTCCGATGCTTCACTTCAGGTTTACTGTATCCAGCTGACCTTCTTATTGACGATCAAACACAGAAAATTCATCGGAATTAAATACAAAGGCAAATTGCCGACTCAAGTACAAGAAGACTGGCTCTTCTTACTGTCTATGTTTTGAGCCATTCCTGTGACACTAGTTATAGATTCCGATGCTTCACTTCAGGTTTACTGTATCCCTCTGACCTTCTTATTGACGATCAAACACAGAAAATTCATCGGAATTAAATACAAAAGGCACAATGCCGACTCATGTACAAGAAGACTAGCTCTTCTTACTGTCTATGTTTTGAGCCATTAATGTGACACTAGTTATAGATTCCGATGCTTCACTTCAGGTTTACTGCATCCATCTGACCTTCTTATTGACGATGAAGCACAGAAATTGCATCGGAATTAAATACAAAAGGCAAAACGCCGACTTAAGTACAAGAAGACTGACTCTTCTTAGTGTCTATGATTTGAACCATTCCTGTCACTCTAGTTATAGGTTCCCATGCTTCACTTCAGTTTTACTGTATCCCTCTGACCTTCGTATTGACGATGAAACACAGAAATTGCATCGGAATTAAATACAAAAGGCACAATGCCGACTTAAGTACAAGAACACTGACTCTTCTTACTGTCAATGTTTTCTACCATTCCGGTGACATTAGTTATAGATTCCGATAATTCACTTTAGGTAACTGTATCCAGCTGACCTTTTTATTGACGATGAAGCACGGAAATTGCATCGGAATTAAATACAAAAGGCAAAATGCCGACTTAAGTACAAGAAGACTGACTCTTCTTACTGTCTATGATTTGAACCATTCCTGTGACACTAGTTATAGGTTCCCATGCTTCACTTCAGTTTTACTGTATCCCTCTGACCTTCTTATTGACGGTGAAACACAGAAATTGCATCGGAATTAAATACAAAAGGCACAATGCCGACATAAGTACAAGAAGACTGACTCTTCCTACTGTCTATGTTTTGAACCAATCCTGTGACACTAGTTTTAGATTCCGATGCTTCACCTCAGGTTTTCTGTATCCCTCTGACCTCTTTATTGACGATGAAACACGGAAACTGCATCTTAATTAAATACAAAAGGCTCAATGCCGACTTAAGTACAAGAAGACTGACTCTTCTTACTGTCAATGTTTTCTACCATTCCGGTGACATTAGTTATAGATTCCAATGATTCACTTCAGGTAACTGTATCCAGCTGACCTTTTTATTGACGATAAAACACAGAAATTGCATCGTAATTATATACAAAAGACACAATGCCGACTTAAGTACAAGAAGACTGATTCTTCTTACTGTCTATAATTTGAACCACTCCTGTGACACTAGTTATAGATTCCGATGCTTCACTTCAGGTTTACTGTATCCCTCTGACCTTCTTATTGACGATGAAACACAGAAATAGCATCTTAATTAAATAAAACACGGCACAATGCCGACTTCAGTACAAGAACACTAACTCATCTTACTGTCAATGGTTTGAAACATTCCTGTTACACTAGTTATAGATTCCGATACTTCAGGTTTACTGTATCCCTCTGACCTTCTTAATGACGAAGAAACTCGTAAATTGCATCGGAATGAAATACAAAATGCACAATGCCGACTTAAGTACAAGAAGAATGGGTCTTCTTACTGTCTATGCTTTGAACCATTCCTGTGACACTAGTTATAGATTCCGATGCTTCACTTCAGGTTTACTGTATCCCTCTGACCTTCTCATTGACGATGAAACACAGAAATTGCATCCTAATTAAATACAAGAGGCACAATGCCCACTCAAGTACAAGAAGACTGGCTCTTCTTACAGTCTATGTATTGAATCATTCCTGTGACACTAGTTATAGATTCCGATGCTTCACTTCAGTTTTACTGTATCCCTCTGACCTTCTTAATGACGAAGAAACACAGATATTGCATCGGAATTAAATACAAAAGCACAATGCCGACTTAAGTACAAGAAGACTGACCCTTCTTACTGTCTATGTTTTGAACCATTCCTGTGACACTAGTTATAGATTCCGATGCTTCACTTCAGGTTTACTGTATCCCTCTGACCATCTTATTGACGATGAAACACAGAAATTGCATCGGAATTTAATACAAAAGGCACAATGCCGACTTAAGTACAAGAAGACTGACCCTTCTTACTGTCTAAGTTTTGAACCATTCCTGTGACACTAGTTATAGATACCGATGCTTCACTTTAGGTTTACTGTATCCCTCTGACCTTCGTATTGACGATGAAACACAGAAATTGCATCGGAATTAAATGCAAATGGTACAATGCCGACTTAAGTACAAAAAGAGTGACTCTTCTTACTGTCTATCTTTTGAAACATTCCTGTGAAACTAGTTATAGATTCCGATGCTTCACTTCAGGTTTACTGTATCCCTGTGAGCTTCTTTTTCACGATGAAACACAGAAATTGCATCGTAATTATATACAAAAGGCACAATGCCGACTTAAGTACAAGAAGACTGACTCTTCTTACTGTCAATGTTTTGAACCATTCCTGTGACACTAGTTATAGATTCCGATGCTTTACTTCAGGTTTACTGTATCCCTCTGACCTTATTATTGACGATCAAACACAGAACATTCATCGGAATTAAATACAAAAGGCACAATGCCGACTCAAGTACAAGAAGACTGGCTCTTCTTACTGTCTATGTTTTGAGCCATTCCTGCGACACTAGTTATAGATTCCGATGCTTCACTTCCGGTTTACTGTATCCAGCTGACCTTCTTATTGACGATGAAACACAGAAATTACATCGGAATTAAATACAAAAGGCACAATGCCGACTTAAGTAGAAGAAGACTGACTCTTCCTACTGTCTATGATTTGAACCATTCCTGTGACACTCGTTATAGATTCCGATGCTTCACTTCAGGTTTACTGTATCCCTTTCACCTTCCTATTGACGATGAAACACAGAAATTGCATTTTAATTAAATACAAAAGGCACAATGCCGACTTCAGTACAAGAACACTAACTCATCATACTGTCTATGGCTTGAACCATACCTGTGACACTAGTTATAGATTCCGATGCCTCACTTCAGGTTTACTGTATCCCTCTGACCTACTTATTGACGATGAATTACGTAAATTATATCGGAATTAAATACAAGAGGCACATTGCCGACTTAAGTACAAGAAGACTGACTCTTCTTACTGTCTATGTTTTGAACCATTCCTGTGACACTAGTTATAGATTCCGATGCTTCACTTCAGGTTTACTGTATCCCTCTGACCCTCTTATTGACGATGAAACATAGAAATAGCATTTTAATTAAATACAAAAGGCACAATGCCGACTTCAGTACAAGAACACTAACTCATCTTACTGTCTATGGCTTGAACCATTCCTGTGACACTAGTTATAGATTCCGATGCCTCACTTCAGGTTTACTGTATCCCTCTGACCTACTTATTGACGATGAATTACGTAAATTATATCGGAATTAAATACAAGAGGCACATTGCCGACTTAAGAACAAGAAGACTGACTCTTCTAACTGTCTATGTTTTGAACCATTCCTGTGACTCTAGTTATAGATTCCGATGCTTCATTTCAGGTTTACTGTATCCCTCTGACGATCTTATTGACGAAAAAACACAGAAATTGTATCGGAATTAAATACAAAAGGCACAATGCCGGCTCAAGTACAAGAAGACTGACTCTTCCTACTGTCTATGATTTGAACCATTCCTGTGACACTCGTTATAGATTCCGATGCTTCACTTCAGGTTTACTGTATCCCTTTCACCTTCCTATTGACGATGAAACACAGAAATTGCATTTTAATTAAATACAAAAGGCACAATGCCGACTTCAGTACAAGAACACTAACTCATCTTACTGTCTATGGCTTGAACCATACCTGTGACACTAGTTATAGATTCCGATGCCTCACTTCAGGTTTACTGTATCCCTCTGAACTACTTATTGACGATGAATTACGTAAATTATATCGGAATTAAATACAAGAGGCACATTGCCGACTTAAGTACAAGAAGACTGACTCTTCTTACTGTCTATGTTTTGAACCATTCCTGTGACACTAGTTATAGATTCCGATGCTTCACTTCAGGTTTACTGTATCCCTCTGACCTTCTTATTGACGATGAAACATAGAAATAGCATTTTAATTAAATACAAAAGGCACAATGCCGACTTCAGTACAAGAACACTAACTCATCTTACTGTCTATGGCTTGAACCATTCCTGTGACACTAGTTATAGATTCCGATGCCTCACTTCAGGTTTACTGTATCACTCTGACCTACTTATTGACGATGAATTACGTAAATTATATCGGAATTAAATACAAGAGGCACATTGCCGACTTAAGTACAAGAAGACTGACTCTTCTAACTGTCTATGTTTTGAACCATTCCTGTGACTCTAGTTATAGATTCCGATGCTTCATTTCAGGTTTACTGTATCCCTCTGACGATCTTATTGACGAAAAAACACAGAAATTGTATCGGAATTAAATACAAAAGGCACAATGCCGGCTCAAGTACAAGAAGACTGACCCTTCTTACTGTCTATTTTTTGAACCAATCCTGTGACACTAGTTATAAATTCCGATGCTTCACTTCAGGTTTACTGTATCCCTCTGACCTTCTTATTGACAATGAAACACAGAAATTGCATCGGAATTAAATACAAAAGGCACAATGCCGACTTAAGTACAAGAAGATTGACTCTTCTTACTGACTATGTTTTTGAACCATTCCTGTGACACTAGTTATAGATTCCGATGCTTCACTTCAGGTTTACTGTATCCCTCTGACCTAATTATAGACGATGAAACACAGAAATTAAATCTTAATTAAATACAAAAGGCACAATGCCGAATTAAGTACAAGAAGACTGACTCTTCCTACTGTCTATGTTTGAACCATTCCTGTGACACTAGTTATAGATTCCGATGCTTCACTTCAGGTTTACTGTATCCCTCTGACGCTCTTATTGACGATGAAACACAGAAGTTGCATATGAATTAAATACAAAAGGCACAATGCCGACCCAAGTACAAGAAGACTGGCTCTTCTTACTGTCTATGTTTTGAACCATTCCTGTGACACTAGTTATAGATTCCGATGCTTCACTTCAGGTTTACTGTGTCCCTCTGACCTTCTTATTGACGAAGAAACACAGAAATTGCATCGTAATAATATTCAAAATGCCCAATGCCGAATTAAGTACAAGAAAACTGACTCTTCTTACTGTCTATGTTTTGAACCATTCCTGTGACACTAGTTATAGATTCCGATGCTTCACTTAAGGGTTTACTGTATCCCTCTGACCTTCTTATTGACGATGAAACACAGAAATTGCATCGGAATTAAATACAAAAGGCACAATGCCGACCCAAGTACAAGAAGACTGGCTCTTCTTACTGTCTATGTTTTGAACCATTCCTCTGACACTAGTTATAGATTCCGATGCTTCCCTTCAGGTTTACTGTGTCCCTCTGACCTTCTTATTGACGAAGAAACACAGAAATTGCATCGTAATAATATTCAAAATGCCCAATGCCGAATTAAGTACAAGAAAACTGACTCTTCTTACTGTCTATGTTTTGAACCATTCCTGTGACACTAGTTATAGATTCCGATGCTTCACTTAAGGGTTTACTGTATCCCTCTGACCTTCTTATTGACGATGAAACACAGAAATTGCATCGGAATTAAATTTAAAAGGCACAATGCCGACTCAAGTGCAAGAAGACTGGCTTTTCTTACTGTCTATGTTTTGAACCATTTCTGTAACACTAGTTATAGATTCCGATGCTTCACTTCAGGTTTACTGTATCCCTCTGAGCTTCCAATTGACGATGAAACACAGAAATTGCATCGGAATTATATACAAAAGGCACAATGCCGACTTAAGCACAAGAAAACTGACTCTTCCTACCGTCTATGTTTTGAACCATTCCTGTATCACTAGTTATAGATTCCGAAGCTTCACTTCAGGTTTACTGTATCCCTTTCACCTTCCTATTGACGATGAAACACAGAAATTGCACCGGAATTAAATACAAAAGGCACAATGCCGACTTAAGTACAAGACATCTGACTCTTCTTACTGACTATGATTTGAACCATTCCTGTGACACTAGTTATAGATTCCGATGCTTCACATCAGGCTTACTGTATGCCTCTGACCTTATTATTGACGATGAAACACAGAAATTAAATCTTAATTAAATACAAAAGGCACAATGCCGAACTAAGTACAAGAAGACTGACTCTTAAAACTGTCTATGTTTTGAACCATTCCTGTGACACTAGTTATGGATTCCGATGCTTCACTTCAGGTTTACTGTATCCCTCTGACGCTCTTATTGACGATGAAACACAGAAGTTGCATCCGAATTAAATACAAAAGGCACAATGTCGACCCAAGTACAAGAAGACTGGCTCTTCTTACTGTCTAACTTTTGAACCATTCCTGTGACACTAGTTATAGATTCCGATGCTTCAGTTCAGGTTTACTGTCTCCCTGTGACCTTCTTATTGACGATGAAACACAGAAATTGCATCGGAATTAAATACAAAAGGCACAATGCCGACTTATGTACAAGAAAACTGACTCTTCTTACTGTCTATGTTTTGAACCATTCCTGTGACACTAGTTGTAGATTCCGATGCTTCACTTCAGGTTTACTGTATCCCTCTGACCTTCTTATTGACGATGAAACACGTAAATTGCATCGTAATTAAATACAAATAGCACAATGCCGATATAAGTATAAGAAGAATGGGTCTTCTTACTGTCTATGTTTTGAACCATTCCTGTGACACTAGTTATAGATTCCGGTGCTTCACTTCAGGTTTACCGTATCCCTCTGACCTTCTTATTGACGATGAAACACAGACGTTGCATCCTAATTAAATACAAAAGGCACAATGCCGACTCAAGTACAAGAATACTGGCTCTTCTTACTGTCTATGTTTTGAACCATTTCTGTGACACTAGTTATAGATTCCGATGCTTGACTTCAGTTTTACTGTATCCCTCTGACCTTGTTAGTGACGAAAAAACACAGATATTGCATCGGAATTAAATACAAAAGGCACAATGCTGACTAAAGTACAAGAAGACGGACCCTTCTTACTGTCTATGCTTTGAACCATTCCTGTGACACTGGTTATAGATTCCGATGCTTCACTTCAGGTTTACTGTATCCCTCTGACTTTCGTATTGATTATGAAACACAGAAATTGCATCGGAATAAAATACAAAAGGCACAATGCCGACTTATGTACAAAAAGACTGATTGTTCCTACTGTCTATGATTTGAACAATTCCTGTGACACTAGTTATAGATTCCGATGCTTCACTTCAGGTATACTGTATCCCTCTGACCTTCTTATTGACGATGAAACACAGAAATTGCATCGGAATGAAATACAAAAGGCACAATGCCGACTTAAGTACGAGATAACTGACTCTTCTTACTGACTATGTTTTGAACCATTCCTGTGACACTAGTTATAGATTCCGATGCTTCACATCAGGTTTACTGTATGCCTCTGACCTTATTATTGACGATGAAGCACAGAAATTAAATCTTAATTAAATACAAAAGGCACAATGCCGAATTAAGTACAAGAAGACTGACTGTTCCTACTGTCTATGTTTTGAACCATTCCTGTGACACTAGTTATAGATTCCGATGCTTCACTTCAGGTTTACTGTATCCCTCCGACGCTCTTATTGACGATGAAACACAGAAGTTGCATCCGAATTAAATAGAAAAGGCACAATGCCGACACAAGTACAAGAAGGCTGGCTCTTATTACTGTCTATGTTTTGAACCATTTCTGTGACACTAGTTATAGATTCCGATGCTTCCCTTCAGGTTTACTGCATCCCTCAGACCTTCTTATTGACGAAGAAGCACAGAAATTGCATCGTAATTATATTCAAAAGGCCCAATGCTGACCTAAGTACAAGAAAACTGACTCTTCTTACTGTCTATGATTTGAACCATTCCTGTGACACTAGTTATAGATTCCGATACTTCAGTTCAGGTTTACTGTCTCCCTGTGACCTTCTTATTGACGATGAAACACAGAAATTGCACCGGAATTAAAAAAAAAATTCACAATGCCGACTTAAGTACAAAAAGACTGACTCTACTTACTGTCTATTTTTTGAACAATGCCTGTGACACTAGTTATAGATTCCGATGCTTCACTTCAGGGTTACTGTATCCTTGTGAGCTTCTTATTGACGATGAAACACAGAAATTGCATCGGAAATATGTACAAAAGGCACAATGTCGACTTAAGTACAAGAAGACTGACTCTTCTTACTGTCTATGTTTTGAACCATTCCTGTGACACTAGTTATAGATTCCGATGCTTCACTTCAGGTTTACTGTATCCCTTTCACCTTCGTATTGACGATGAAACACAGAAATTGCATCTTAATTAAATACAAAAATCACAATGCCGACTTAAGTACAAGAACACTGACTCTTCTTACTGTCTATGTTTGAACCATTCCTGTGACACTAGTTATAGATTCCGATGCTTCACTTCAGGTTTACTGTATCCCTCTGACCTTCTTATTGACGATGAAACACGTAAATTGCATCGGAATTAAATACAAAAGGCACAATGCCGACTTAAGAACAAGAAGAATGCCCCTTCTTATTGTCTATGATTTGAACCATTCCTGTGACACTAGTTATAGATTCCGATGCTTCACTTCAGATTTACCGTATCCCTCTGAGCTTCTTATTGACGATGAAACACAGAAATTGAATCGGAATTATTTACAAAAGGCACAATGGCTTCATAAGTACAAGAAGACTGGCTCTTCTTACTGTCTATGTTTTGGGCCATTCCTATGACACTAGTTATAGATTCCGATGCTTCACTTCAGGTTTACTGTATCCCTCTGACCTTCTTATTGACGATGAAACACGTAAATTGCATCGGAATTAAATACAAAAGGCACAATGCCGACTTAAGAACAAGAAGACTGGCTCTTCTTACTGTCTATGTTTTGAACCATTTCTGTGACACTAGTTATAGATTCCGATGCTTCACTTCAGGTTTACTGCATCCCTCTGACCTTCTTATTGACGAAGAAACACAGATATTGCATCGGAATTAAATACAAAAGGCCCAATGCCAACTTAAGTATAAGAAGACTGACCCTTCTTACTGTCTATTTTTTGAACCAATCCTGTGACACTGTCAATGTTTTGAACCATTCCTGTGACACTAGTTATAGATTCCGATGCTTTACTTCAGGTTTACTGTATCCCTCTGACCTTCTTATTGACGATCAAACACAGAAAATTCATCGGAATTAAATACAAAAGGCACAATGCCGACTCAAGTACATGTACAAGACTCTTCTTACTGTCTATGATTTGAACCATTCCTGTCACACTAGTTATAGGTTCCCATGCTTCACTTCAGTTTTACTGTATCCCTCTGACCTTCTTATTGACGATGAAACACAGAAATTGCATCGGAATTAAATACAAAAGGCACAATGCCGACATAAGTACAAGAAGACTGACTCTTCCTAATGTCTATGTTTTGAACCAATCCTGTGACACTAGTTTTAGATTCCGTTGCTTCACTTCAGGTTTCCTGTATCCCTCTGACCTCTTTATTGACGATGAAACACAGAAATCGCATCTTAATTAAATACAAAAGGCACAATGCCGACTTAAGTACAAGAAGACTGACTCTTCCTACTGTCAATGTCTTCTACCATTCCGGTGACATTAGTTATAGAATCCGATGATTCACATCAGGTACTTGTATTCAGCTGACCTTCTTATTGACGAAGAAACACAGAAATTGCATCGTAATTATATACAAAAGGCACAATGCCGACTTAAGTACAAGAAGACTGACTCTTCTTACTGTCTATGCTTTGAACCATTCCTGTGACACTAGTTATAGATTCAGATGCTTCACTTCAGGTTTACTGTATCCCTCTGAGCTTCTTATTGACGATGAAACATAGAAATAGCATTTTAAATAAATACAAAAGGCACAATGCCGACTTTAGTACAAGAACACTAACTCATCTTACTGTCTATGGTTTGAACCATTCCTGTGACACTAGTTATAGATTCCGATGCTTCACTTCAGGTTTACTGTATCCCTCTGACCTACTTATTGACGATGAATTACGTAAATTATATCGGAATTAAATACAAGAGGCACATTGCCGACTTAAGTACAAGAAGACAGACTCTTCTTACTGTCTATGTTTTGAACCATTCCTGTGACTCTAGTTATAGATTCCGATGCTTCATTTCAGGTTTACTGTATCCCTCTGACGATCTTATTGACGAAAAAACACAGAAATTGTATCGGAATTAAATACAAAAGGCACAATGCCGACTCAAGTACAAGAAGACTGTCTCTTCTTACTGTCTATGTTTTGAACCATTTCTGTGACACTAGTTATAGATTCCGATTCGTCACTTCAGGTTTACTGTATCCCTCTGACCTTCTTATTGACGAAGAAACACAGATATTGCATCGGAATTAAATACAAAAGGCACAATGCCGACTTAAGTACAAGAAGACTGACCCTTCTTACTGTCTATTTTTTGAACCAATCCTGTGACACTAGTTATAAATTCCAATGCTTCACTTCAGGTTTACTGTATCCCTCTGACCTTCTTATTGACAATGAAACACAGAAATTGCATCGGAATTAAATACAAAAGGCACAATGCCAACCTTAGTACAAAAAAACTGACTCTTTTTATTGTTTATGTTTTGAACCATTCCTGTGACACTAGTTATAGTTTCCGAAGCTTCATTTCAGGTTTACTGTATCCCTGCGACCTTCTTATTGACGATGAAACAGAAAAATTGCATCGGAATTAAATACAAAAGGCACAATGCCGACTTAAGTACAAGAAAACTGACTCTTCTAACTGTCTATGTTTTGAACCATTCCTGTGACACTAGTTATAGATTCCGATGCTTCACTTAAGCGTTTACTGTATCCCTCTGACCTTCTTATTGACGATGAAACACAGAAATTGCATCGGAACTAAATACAAAAGGCACAATGCCGACCCAAGTACAAGAAGACTGGCTTTTCTTACTGTCTATGTTTTGAACCATTTCTGTGACACGAGTTATACATTCCGATGCTTCACTTCAGGTTTACTGTATCCCTCTGACCTTCTTATTGACGAAGAAACACAGATATTGCATCGGAATTAAATACAAAAGGCCCAATGCCGACTTAAGTATAAGAAGACTGACCCTTCTTACTGTCAATGTTTTGAACCATTCCTGTGACACTAGTTATTGATTCCGATGCTTCACTTCAGGTTTACTGTATCCCTCTAAGCTTCTTATTGACGATGAAACACAGAAATTGCATTGGAATTATATACAAAAGGCACAATGCCGACTTAAGTACAAGAAGACTGACACTTCCTACTGTCTATGATTTGAACCATTCCTGTGACACTAGTTATAAATTTACGAAGCTTCACTCCAGGTTTACTGTATCCCTTTCACCCCCCTATTCACGATGAAACACAGAAATTGCATCTTAATTAAATACAAAAGGCCCAATGCCGACTTAAGTACAAGAAGATTGACTTTTCTTACTGACTATGTTTTTGAACCATTCCTGTGACACTAGTTATAGATTCCGATGCTTCACTTCAGGTTTACTGTATCCCTCTGACCTTCTTATTGACGATGAAACATAGAAATAGCATTTTAATTAAATACAAAAGGCACAATGCCGACTTTAGTACAAGAACACTAACTCATCTTATTGTCTATGGTTTGAACCATTCCTGTGACACTAGTTATAGATTCCGATGCCTCACTTCAGGTTTACTGTATCCCTCTGACCTACTTATTGACGATGAATAACGTAAATTATATCGGAATTAAATACAAGAGGCACATTGCCGACTTAAGTACAAGAAGACTGACTCTTCCTAATGTCTATGTTTTGAACCATTCCTGTGACACTAGTTATAGTTTCCGAAGCTTCATTTCAGGTTTACTGTATCCCTGTGACCTTCTTATTGACGATGAAACATAAAAATTGCATCGGAATTAAATACAAAAGGCACAATGCCGACTTAAGTACAAGAAAACTGACTCTTCTAACTGTCTATGTTTTGAACCATTCCTGTGACACTAGTTATAGATTCCGATGCTTCACTTAAGCGTTTACTGTATCCCTCTGACCTTCTTATTGACGATAAAACACAGAAATTGCATCGGAATTAAATACAAAAGGCACAATGCCGGCCCAAGTACAAGAAGACTGGCTTTTCTTACCGTCTATGTTTTGAACCATTTCTGTGACACGAGTTATAGATTCCGATGCTTCACTTCAGGTTTACTGTATCCCTCTGACCTTCTTATTGACGAAGAAACACAGATATTGCATCGGAATTAAATACAAAATGCCCAATGCCGACTTAAGTATAAGAAGACTGACCCTTCTTACTGTCTATGTTTTGAACCATTCCTGTGACACTAGTTATAGATTCCGATGCTTCACTTCAGGTTTACTGTATCCCTCTGACCTTTGTATTGACGATGAATCACAGAAACGGCATCGGAATTAAATACAAATGGCACAATGCCCACTTAAGTACAAAAAGACTGACTCTTCTTACTGTCTATGCTTTGAACCATTCCTGTGACACTAGTTATAAATTTCCAAAGCTTCACTCCAGGTTTACTGTATCCCTTTCACCTTCCTATTCACGATGAAACACAGAAATTGCATCTTAATTAAATACAAAAGGCCCAATGCCGACTTAAGTACAAGAAGATTGACTCTTCTTACTGACTATGTTTTTGAACCATTCCTGTGACACTAGTTATAGATTCCGATGCTTCACTTCAGGTTTACTGTATCCCTCTGACCTTATTATTGACGATGAAACACAGAAATTAAATCTTAATTAAATACAAAAGGCACATTGCCGACTTAAGTACAAGAAGACTGACTCTTCTTACTGTCTATGTTTTGAACCATTCCTGTGACTCTAGTTATAGATTCCGATGCTTCACTTCAGGTTTACTGTATCCCTCTGACGCTCTTATTGACGATGAAACACAGAAGTTGCATATGAATTAAATACAAAAGGCACAATGCCGAACCAAGTACAAAAAGACTGGCTCTTCTTACTGTCTATGTTTTGAACCATTCCTGTGACACTAGTTATAGATTCCGATGCTTCACTTCAGGTTTACTGTGTCCCTCTGACCTTCGTATTGACGAAGAAACACATAGATTGCATCGGAATTATATACAAAAGGCACAATGCCGACTTAAGTACAAGAAGACTGACTCTTTTTACTGTCTATGTTTTGAACCATTCCTGTGACACTAGTTATAGATTCCGATGCTTCACTTCATGTTTACTGTATCCCTCTGACCTTCTTATTGACGATGAAACATAGAAATAGCATTTTAATTAAATACAAAAGGCACAATGCCGACTTTAGTACAAGAACACTAACTCATCTTACTGTCTATGGTTTGAACCATTCCTGTGACACTAGTTATAGATTCCGATGCCTCACTTCAGGTTCACTGTATTCCTCTGACCTACTTATTGACGATGAATTACGTAAATTATATCGGAATTAAATACAAGAGGCACATTGCCGACTTAAGTACAAGAAGACTGACTCTTCTTACTGTCTATGTTTTGAACCATTCCTGTGACTATAGTTATAGATTCCGATGCTTCATTTCAGGTTTACTGTATCCCTCTGACGATCATATTGACGAAAAAACACAGAAATTGTATCGGAATTAAATACAAAAGGCACAATGCCGACTCAAGTACAAGATGACTGTCTCTTCTTACTGTCTATGTTTTGAACCATTTCTGTGACACTAGTTATAGATTCCGATTCGTCACTTCAGGTTTACTGTATCCCTCTGACCTTCTTATTGACGAAGAAACACAGATATTGCATCGGAATTAAATACAAAAGGCACAATGCCGACTTAAGTACAAGAAGATTGACTCTACTTACTGACTATGCTTTGAACCATTCCTGTGACACTAGTTGTAGATTCCGATGCTTCACTTCAGGTTTACTGTATCCCTCTGACCTTCTTATTGACGATGAAACACGTAAATTGCATCGGAATTAAATACAAAAGGCACAATGCCGATATAAGTATAAGAAGAATGGGTCCTCTTACTGTCTATGTTTTGAACCATTCCTGTGACACTAGTTGTAGATTCCGATGCTTCACTTCAGGTTTACCGTATCCCTCTGACCTTCTTATTGACGATGAAACACAGACGTTGCATCGTAATTAAATACAAAGGGCACAATGCCGACTCAAGTACAAGAAGACTGGCTCTTCTTACTGTCTATATTTTGAACCATTTCTGTGACACTAGTTATAGATTCCGATGCTTGACTTCAGTTTTACTGTATCCCTCTGACCTTCTTAATGACGAAAAAACACAGATATTGCATCGGAATTAAATACAAAAGGCACAATGCTGACTTAAGTACAAGAAGACGGACCCTACTTACTGTCTATGTTTTGGACCATTCCTGTGACACTAGTTATAGATTCTGATGCTTCACTTCAGATATACTGTATCCCTCTGACCTTCTTATTGACGATGAAACACAGAAATTGCATCGGAATTAAATACAAAAGGCACAATGCCGACTTAAGTACAAGATAACTGACTCTTCTTACTGACTATGTTTTGAACCATTCCTGTGACACTAGTTATAGATTCCGATGCTTCACATCAGGTTTACTGTATGCCTCTGACCTGATTATTGACGATGAAACACAGAAATTAAATCTTAATTAAATACAAGAGGCACAATGCCGAATTAAGTACAAGAAGACTGACTGTTCCTACTGTCTATGTTTTGAACCATTCCTGTGACACTAGTTATAGATTCCGATGCTTCACTTCAGGTTTACTGTGTCCCTCTGACCTTCGTATTGACGAAGAAACACATAGATTGCATCGGAATTATATACAAAAGGCACAATGCCGACTTAAGTACAAGAAGACTGACTCTTTTTACTGTCTATGTTTTGAACCATTCCTGTGACACTAGTTATAGATTCCGATGCTTCACTTCATGTTTACTGTATCCCTCTGACCTTCTTATTGACGATGAAACATAGAAATAGCATTTTAATTAAATACAAAGGCACAATGCCGACTTTAGTACAAGAACACTAACTCATCTTACTGTCTATGGTTTGAACCATTCCTGTGACACTAGTTATAGATTCCGATGCCTCACTTCAGGTTCACTGTATTCCTCTGACCTACTTATTGACGATGAATTACGTAAATTATATCGGAATTAAATACAAGAGGCACATTGCCGACTTAAGTACAAGAAGACTGACTCTTCTTACTGTCTATGTTTTGAACCATTCCTGTGACTCTAGTTATAGATTCCGATGCTTCATTTCAGGTTTACTGTATCCCTCTGACGATCATATTGACGAAAAAACACAGAAATTGTATCGGAATTAAATACAAAAGGCACAATGCCGACTCAAGTACAAGATGACTGTCTCTTCTTACTGTCTATGTTTTGAACCATTTCTGTGACACTAGTTATAGATTCCGATTCGTCACTTCAGGTTTACTGTATCCCTCTGACCTCCTTATTGACGAAGAAACACAGATATTGCATCGGAATTAAATACAAAAGGCACAATGCCGACTTAAGTACAAGAAGATTGACCCTTCTTACTGTCTATTTTTTGAACCAATCCTGTGACACTAGTTATAAATTCCGATGCTTCACTTCAGGTTTACTGTATCCCTCTGACCTTCTTATTGACAATGAAACACAGAAATTGCATCGGAAATTAATACAAAAGGCACAATGCCGACCTTAGTACAAAAAAACTGACTCTTTTTATTGTTTATGTTTTGAACCATTCCTGTGACACTAGTTATAGTTTCCGAAGCTTCATTTCAGGTTTACTGTATCCCTGTGACCTTCTTATTGACGATGAAACACAAAAATTGCATCGGAATTAAAAACAAAAGGCACAATGCCGACTTAAGTACAAGAAAACTGACTCTTCTAACTGTCTATGTTTTGAACCATTCCTGTGACACTAGTTATAGATTCCGATGCTTCACTTCAGGTAAATATGTTTTGAACCATTTCTGTAACACTTGTTATAGATTCCGATGCTTCACTTCAGGTTTACTGTATCCCTCTGACGCTCTTATTGACGATGAAACACAGAAGTTGCATCCGAATTAAATGGAAAATGCACAATGCCGACACAAGTACAAGAAGGCTGGCTCTTATTACTGTCTATGTTTTGAACCATTTCTGTGACACTAGTTATAGATTCCGATGCTTCCCTTCAGGTTTACTGCATCCCTCAGACCTTCTTATTGACGAAGAAGCACAGAAATTGCATCGTAATTATATTCAAAAGGCCCAATGCCGACCTAAGTACAAGAAAACTGACTCTTCTTACTGTCTATGATTTGAACCATTCCTGTGACACTAGTTATAGATTCCGATACTTCAGTTCAGGTTTACTGTCTCCCTGTGGCCTTCTTATTGACGATGAAACACAGAAATTGCATCGGAATTAATTAAAAAAGGCACAATGCCGACTTATGTACAAGAAAACTGACTCTTGTTACTGTCTATGTTTTGAACCATTCCTTAGACACTAGTTATAGATTCCGATGCTTCACTTCAGGTTTACTGTATTCCTCTGACCTTCTTATTGACGATGAAACACGTAAATTGCATCGGAATTAAATACAAAAGGCACAATGCCGACTTAAGTACAAGAAGACTGACACTTCTTACTGTCTATGTTTTGAACCTTTCCTGTGACACTAGTTATAGATTCCGATGCTTCACTTCAGGATTACTGTATCCCTCTGACTTTCGTATTGACGATGAAACACAGAAATTGCATCGGAATTAAATACAAAAGGCACAATGCCGACTTAAGTACAAAAAGACAGACTCTTCTTAGTGTCTATGTTTTGAACCATTCCTGTGACACTAGTTATAGATTACGATGCTTCACTTCAGGTATACTGTATCCCTCTGACCTTCTTATTGACGAAGAAATACAGAAATTGCATCGGAATTAAATACAAAAGGGACAATGCCGACTCAAGTACAAGAAGACTGGCTCTTCTTACTGTCTATGTTTTGAACCATTTCTGTGACACTAGTTATAGATTCCGATGCTTCACTTCAGGTTTACTGCATCCCTCTGACCTTCTTATTGACGAAGAAATACAGATATTGCATCGGAATTAAATACAAAAGGCACAATGCCGACTTAAGTTCAAGAAGACAGATTCTTCTTACGGTCTATGTTTTGAACCATTCGTGTGACTCTAGTTATAGATTCCGATGCTTCACTTCAGGTTTACTGTATCCCTCTGACCTTCGTATTGACGATGAAACACAGAAATTGCACCGGAATTAAAAAAAAAATTCACAATGCCGACTTAAGTACAAAAAGACTGACTCTACTTACTGTCTATTTTTTGAACCATGCCTAAGACACTAGTTATGGATTCCGATGCTTCACTTCAGATTTACCGTCTCCCTCTGAGCTTCTTATTGACGATGAAACACAGAAATTGCATCGGAATTATTTACAAAAGGCACAATGGCGACATAAGTACAAGAAGACTGACTCTTCTTACTGTCTATGTTTTGAGCCATTCCTGTGACACTAGTTATAGATTCCGATGCTTCACTTCAGGTTTACTGTATCCCTCTGACCTTCTTATTGACGATGAAACACGTAAATTGCATCGGAATTAAATACAAAAGGCACAATGCCGACTTAAGAACAAGAAGACTGACTCTTCTTACTGTCAATGCTTTGAACCATTCCTGTGACACTAGTTATAGATTCCGATGCTTCACTTCAGGTTTCCTGTGTCCCTCTGACCTCTTTATTGACGATGAAACACAGAAATCGCATCTTAATTAAATACAAAAGGCACAATGCCGACTTAAGTACAAGAAGACTGACTCTTGTTACTGTCAATGTTTTCTACCATTCCGGTGACATTAGTTATAGAATCCGATGATTCACTTCAGGTAACTGTATCCAGCTGACCTTCTTATTGACGTTGAAACACAGAAATTGCATCGTAATTATACACAAAAGGCACAATGCCGACTTAAGTACAAGAAGACTGGCTCTTCTTGAACCATTCCTGTGACACTAGTTATAGATTCCGATGCTTCACTTCAGGTTTACTGTGTCCCTCTGCCCTTCTTATTGACGAAGAAACACATAGATTGCATCGGAATTAAATACGAAAGGCACAATGCCGACACAAGTACAAGAAGACTGGCTCTCCTTACTGTCTATGTTTTGAACCATTTCTGTGACACTAGTTATAGATTCCGATGCTTCCCTTCAGGTTTACTGTAACCCTCAGACCTTCTTATTGACGAAGAAACACAGAAATTGCATTGTAATAATATTCAAAAGGCCCAATGCCGAATTAAGTACAAGAAAACTGACTCTTCTTACTGTCTATATTTTGAACCATTCCTGTGACACTAGTTATAGATTCCGATGCTTCACTTAAGGGTTTACTGTATCCCTCTGACCTTCTTATTGACGATGAAACACAGAAATTGCATCGGAATTAAATACAAAAGGCACAATGCCGACTCAAGTACAAGATGACTGTCTCTTCTTACTGTCTATGTTTTGAACCATTTCTGTGACACTAGTTATAGATTCCGATTCGTCACTTCAGGTTTACTGTATCCCTCTGACCTTCTTATTGACGAAGAAACACAGATATTGCATCGGAATTAAATACAAAAGGCACAATGCCGACTTAAGTACAAGAAGATTGACCCTTCTTACTGTCTATTTTTTGAACCAATCCTGTGACACTAGTTATAAATTCCGATGCTTCACTTCAGGTTTACTGTATCCCTCTGACCTTCTTATTGACAATGAAACACAGAAATTGCATCGGAAATTAATACAAAAGGCACAATGCCGACCTTAGTACAAAAAAAACTGACTCTTTTTATTGTTTATGTTTTGAACCATTCCTGTGACACTAGTTATAGTTTCCGAAGCTTCATTTCAGGTTTACTGTATCCCTGTGACCTTCTTATTGACGATGAAACACAAAAATTGCATCGGAATTAAAAACAAAAGGCACAATGCCGACTTAAGTACAAGAAAACTGACTCTTCTAACTGTCTATGTTTTGAACCATTCCTGTGACACTAGTTATAGATTCCGATGCTTCACTTCAGGTAAATATGTTTTGAACCATTTCTGTAACACTTGTTATAGATTCCGATGCTTCACTTCAGGTTTACTGTATCCCTCTGACGCTCTTATTGACGATGAAACACAGAAGTTGCATCCGAATTAAATGGAAAATGCACAATGCCGACACAAGTACAAGAAGGCTGGCTCTTATTACTGTCTATGTTTTGAACCATTTCTGTGACACTAGTTATAGATTCCGATGCTTCCCTTCAGGTTTACTGCATCCCTCAGACCTTCTTATTGACGAAGAAGCACAGAAATTGCATCGTAATTATATTCAAAAGGCCCAATGCCGACCTAAGTACAAGAAAACTGACTCTTCTTACTGTCTATGATTTGAACCATTCCTGTGACACTAGTTATAGATTCCGATACTTCAGTTCAGGTTTACTGTCTCCCTGTGGCCTTCTTATTGACGATGAAACACAGAAATTGCATCGGAATTAATTAAAAAAGGCACAATGCCGACTTATGTACAAGAAAACTGACTCTTGTTACTGTCTATGTTTTGAACCATTCCTTAGACACTAGTTATAGATTCCGATGCTTCACTTCAGGTTTACTGTATTCCTCTGACCTTCTTATTGACGATGAAACACGTAAATTGCATCGGAATTAAATACAAAAGGCACAATGCCGACTTAAGTACAAGAAGACTGACACTTCTTACTGTCTATGTTTTGAACCTTTCCTGTGACACTAGTTATAGATTCCGATGCTTCACTTCAGGATTACTGTATCCCTCTGACTTTCGTATTGACGATGAAACACAGAAATTGCATCGGAATTAAATACAAAAGGCACAATGCCGACTTAAGTACAAAAAGACAGACTCTTCTTAGTGTCTATGTTTTGAACCATTCCTGTGACACTAGTTATAGATTCCGATGCTTCACTTCAGGTATACTGTATCCCTCTGACCTTCTTATTGACGAAGAAATACAGAAATTGCATCGGAATTAAATACAAAAGGGACAATGCCGACTCAAGTACAAGAAGACTGGCTCTTCTTACTGTCTATGTTTTGAACCATTTCTGTGACACTAGTTATAGATTCCGATGCTTCACTTCAGGTTTACTGCATCCCTCTGACCTTCTTATTGACGAAGAAATACAGATATTGCATCGGAATTAAATACAAAAGGCACAATGCCGACTTAAGTTCAAGAAGACAGATTCTTCTTACGGTCTATGTTTTGAACCATTCGTGTGACTCTAGTTATAGATTCCGATGCTTCACTTCAGGTTTACTGTATCCCTCTGACCTTCGTATTGACGATGAAACACAGAAATTGCACCGGAATTAAAAAAAAAATTCACAATGCCGACTTAAGTACAAAAAGACTGACTCTACTTACTGTCTATTTTTTGAACCATGCCTAAGACACTAGTTATGGATTCCGATGCTTCACTTCAGATTTACCGTCTCCGTCTGAGCTTCTTATTGACGATGAAACACAGAAATTGCATCGGAATTATTTACAAAAGGCACAATGGCGACATAAGTACAAGAAGACTGACTCTTCTTACTGTCTATGTTTTGAGCCATTCCTGTGACACTAGTTATAGATTCCGATGCTTCACTTCAGGTTTACTGTATCCCTCTGACCTTCTTATTGACGATGAAACACGTAAATTGCATCGGAATTAAATACAAAAGGCACAATGCCGACTTAAGAACAAGAAGACTGACTCTTCTTACTGTCAATGCTTTGAACCATTCCTGTGACACTAGTTATAGATTCCGATGCTTCACTTCAGGTTTCCTGTGTCCCTCTGACCTCTTTATTGACGATGAAACACAGAAATCGCATCTTAATTAAATACAAAAGGCACAATGCCGACTTAAGTACAAGAAGACTGACTCTTGTTACTGTCAATGTTTTCTACCATTCCGGTGACATTAGTTATAGAATCCGATGATTCACTTCAGGTAACTGTATCCAGCTGACCTTCTTATTGACGTTGAAACACAGAAATTGCATCGTAATTATACACAAAAGGCACAATGCCGACTTAAGTACAAGAAGACTGGCTCTTCTTGAACCATTCCTGTGACACTAGTTATAGATTCCGATGCTTCACTTCAGGTTTACTGTGTCCCTCTGCCCTTCTTATTGACGAAGAAACACATAGATTGCATCGGAATTAAATACGAAAGGCACAATGCCGACACAAGTACAAGAAGACTGGCTCTCCTTACTGTCTATGTTTTGAACCATTTCTGTGACACTAGTTATAGATTCCGATGCTTCCCTTCAGGTTTACTGTAACCCTCAGACCTTCTTATTGACGAAGAAACACAGAAATTGCATTGTAATAATATTCAAAAGGCCCAATGCCGAATTAAGTACAAGAAAACTGACTCTTCCTACTGTCTATGTTTGAACCATTCCTGTGTCACTAGTTATAGATTCCGAAGCTTCACTTCAGGTTTACTGTATCCCTTTCACCTTCCTATTGACGATGAAACACAGATATTGCATCATAATTAAATACAAAAGGCACAATGCCGACTTATGTACAAGAAGATTGACTCTTCTTACTGACTATGCTTTGAACCATTCCTGTGACACTAGTTGTAGATTCCGATGCTTCACTTCAGGTTTACTGTATCCCTCTGACCTTCTTATTGACGATGAAACACGTAAATTGCATCGGAATTAAATACAAAAAGCACAATGCCGACTTAAGTATAAGAAGAAAGGGTCTTCTTACTGTCTATGTTTTGAAAAATTCCTGTGACACTAGTTATAGATTCCGATGCATCACTTCAGGTTTACCGTATGCCACTGACCTTCTTATTGACGATGAAACACAGAAGTTGCATCCTAATTAAATACAAAAGGCACAATGCCGACTCAAGTACCAGAAGACTGGCTCATCTTACTATGTTGTGAACAATTTCTGTGACACTAGTTATAGATTCCGATGCTTGACTTCAGTTTTACTGTATCCCTCTGACCTTCTTAATGACGAAGAAACTCAGATATTGCATTGGAATTAAATACAAAAGGCACAATGCTGACTTAAGTACAAGAAGACCGACCCTTCTTACTGTCTATGTTTTGAACCATTCCTGTGACACTAGTTATAGATTACGGTGCTTCACTTCAGGTTTACTGTATCCCTCTGACTTTCGTATTGACGATGAAACACAGAAATTGCATCGGAATAAAATACAAAAGGCACAATGCCGACTTAAGTACAAAAAGACTGACTCTTCTTACTGTCTATGTTTGAACCGTTCCTGTGACACTAGTTATAGATTCCGATGCTTCACTTCAGGTTTACTGTATCCCTCTGACCTTCTTATTGACGATGAAACACAGAAATTGCACCGGAATTAAATACAAAAGGCACAATGCCGACTTAAGTACAAGATATCTGACTCTTCTTACTCACTATGATTTGAACCATTCCTGTGACACTAGTTATAGATTCCGATGCTTCACATCAGGTTTACTGTATGCCTCTGACCTTATTATTGACGATGAAACACAGAAATTAAATCTTAATTAAATACAAAAGGCACAATGCCGAATTAAGTACAAGAAGACTGACTCTTCCAACTGTCTATGCTTTGAACCATTCCTGTGACACTAGTAATAGATTCCGATGCTTCACTTCAGGTTAACTGTATCCCTCTGACGCTCTTATTGACGATGAAACACAGAAGTTGCATCCGAATTAAATACAAAAGGCACAATGTCGACCCAAGTAGAAGAAGACTGGCTCTTCTTACTGTCTATGTTTTGAGCCATTCCTGTGACACTAGTTATAGATTCCGATGCTTCACTTCAGGTTTACTGTATCCCTCTGACCTTCTTATTGACGATGAAACACGTAAATTGGATCGGAATTAAATACAAAAGGCACAATGCCGACTCAAGTACAAGATGACTGTCTCTTCTTACTGTCTATGTTTTGAACCATTTCTGTGACACTAGTTATAGATTCCGATTCGTCACTTCAGGTTTACTGTATCCCTCTGACCTTCTTATTGACGAAGAAACACAGATATTGCATCGGAATTAAATACAAAAGGCACAATGCCGACTTAAGTACAAGAAGATTGACCCTTCTTACTGTCTATTTTTTGAACCAATCCTGTGACACTAGTTATAAATTCCGATGCTTCACTTCAGGTTTACTGTATCCCTCTGACCTTCTTATTGACAATGAAACACAGAAATTGCATCGGAAATTAATACAAAAGGCACAATGCCGACCTTAGTACAAAAAAACTGACTCTTTTTATTGTTTATGTTTTGAACCATTCCTGTGACACTAGTTATAGTTTCCGAAGCTTCATTTCAGGTTTACTGTATCCCTGTGACCTTCTTATTGACGATGAAACACAAAAATTGCATCGGAATTAAAAACAAAAGGCACAATGCCGACTTAAGTACAAGAAAACTGACTCTTCTAACTGTCTATGTTTTGAACCATTCCTGTGACACTAGTTATAGATTCCGATGCTTCACTTCAGGTAAATATGTTTTGAACCATTTCTGTAACACTTGTTATAGATTCCGATGCTTCACTTCAGGTTTACTGTATCCCTCTGACGCTCTTATTGACGATGAAACACAGAAGTTGCATCCGAATTAAATGGAAAATGCACAATGCCGACACAAGTACAAGAAGGCTGGCTCTTATTACTGTCTATGTTTTGAACCATTTCTGTGACACTAGTTATAGATTCCGATGCTTCCCTTCAGGTTTACTGCATCCCTCAGACCTTCTTATTGACGAAGAAGCACAGAAATTGCATCGTAATTATATTCAAAAGGCCCAATGCCTACCTAAGTACAAGAAAACTGACTCTTCTTACTGTCTATGATTTGAACCATTCCTGTGACACTAGTTATAGATTCCGATACTTCAGTTCAGGTTTACTGTCTCCCTGTGGCCTTCTTATTGACGATGAAACACAGAAATTGCATCGGAATTAATTAAAAAAGGCACAATGCCGACTTATGTACAAGAAAACTGACTCTTGTTACTGTCTATGTTTTGAACCATTCCTTAGACACTAGTTATAGATTCCGATGCTTCACTTCAGGTTTACTGTATTCCTCTGACCTTCTTATTGACGATGAAACACGTAAATTGCATCGGAATTAAATACAAAAGGCACAATGCCGACTTAAGTACAAGAAGACTGACACTTCTTACTGTCTATGTTTTGAACCTTTCCTGTGACACTAGTTATAGATTCCGATGCTTCACTTCAGGATTACTGTATCCCTCTGACTTTCGTATTGACGATGAAACACAGAAATTGCATCGGAATTAAATACAAAAGGCACAATGCCGACTTAAGTACAAAAAGACAGACTCTTCTTAGTGTCTATGTTTTGAACCATTCCTGTGACACTAGTTATAGATTCCGATGCTTCACTTCAGGTATACTGTATCCCTCTGACCTTCTTATTGACGAAGAAATACAGAAATTGCATCGGAATTAAATACAAAAGGGACAATGCCGACTCAAGTACAAGAAGACTGGCTCTTCTTACTGTCTATGTTTTGAACCATTTCTGTGACACTAGTTATAGATTCCGATGCTTCACTTCAGGTTTACTGCATCCCTCTGACCTTCTTATTGACGAAGAAATACAGATATTGCATCGGAATTAAATACAAAAGGCACAATGCCGACTTAAGTTCAAGAAGACAGATTCTTCTTACGGTCTATGTTTTGAACCATTCGTGTGACTCTAGTTATAGATTCCGATGCTTCACTTCAGGTTTACTGTATCCCTCTGACCTTCGTATTGACGATGAAACACAGAAATTGCACCGGAATTAAAAAAAAAATTCACAATGCCGACTTAAGTACAAAAAGACTGACTCTACTTACTGTCTATTTTTTGAACCATGCCTAAGACACTAGTTATGGATTCCGATGCTTCACTTCAGATTTACCGTCTCCCTCTGAGCTTCTTATTGACGATGAAACACAGAAATTGCATCGGAATTATTTACAAAAGGCACAATGGCGACATAAGTACAAGAAGACTGACTCTTCTTACTGTCTATGTTTTGAGCCATTCCTGTGACACTAGTTATAGATTCCGATGCTTCACTTCAGGTTTACTGTATCCCTCTGACCTTCTTATTGACGATGAAACACGTAAATTGCATCGGAATTAAATACAAAAGGCACAATGCCGACTTAAGAACAAGAAGACTGACTCTTCTTACTGTCAATGCTTTGAACCATTCCTGTGACACTAGTTATAGATTCCGATGCTTCACTTCAGGTTTCCTGTGTCCCTCTGACCTCTTTATTGACGATGAAACACAGAAATCGCATCTTAATTAAATACAAAAGGCACAATGCCGACTTAAGTACAAGAAGACTGACTCTTGTTACTGTCAATGTTTTCTACCATTCCGGTGACATTAGTTATAGAATCCGATGATTCACTTCAGGTAACTGTATCCAGCTGACCTTCTTATTGACGTTGAAACACAGAAATTGCATCGTAATTATACACAAAAGGCACAATGCCGACTTAAGTACAAGAAGACTGGCTCTTCTTGAACCATTCCTGTGACACTAGTTATAGATTCCGATGCTTCACTTCAGGTTTACTGTGTCCCTCTGCCCTTCTTATTGACGAAGAAACACATAGATTGCATCGGAATTAAATACGAAAGGCACAATGCCGACACAAGTACAAGAAGACTGGCTCTCCTTACTGTCTATGTTTTGAACCATTTCTGTGACACTAGTTATAGATTCCGATGCTTCCCTTCAGGTTTACTGTAACCCTCAGACCTTCTTATTGACGAAGAAACACAGAAATTGCATTGTAATAATATTCAAAAGGCCCAATGCCGAATTAAGTACAAGAAAACTGACTCTTCTTACTGTCTATATTTTGAACCATTCCTGTGACACTAGTTATAGATTCCGATGCTTCACTTAAGGGTTTACTGTATCCCTCTGACCTTCTTATTGACGATGAAACACAGAAATTGCATCGGAATTAAATACAAAAGGCACAATGCTGACTCAAGTGCAAGAAGACTGGCTTTTCTTACTATGTTTTGAACCATTTCTGTAACACTAGTTATAGATTCCGATGCTTCACTTCAGGTTTACTGTATCCCTCTGAGCTTCTTATTGACGATGAAACACAGAAATTGCATCGGAATTATATACAAAAGGCACAATGCCGACTTAAGCACAAGAAAACTGACTCTTCCTACTGTCTATGTTTGAACCATTCCTGTGTCACTAGTTATAGATTCCGAAGCTTCACTTCAGGTTTACTGTATCCCTTTCACCTTCCTATTGACGATGAAACACAGATATTGCATCATAATTAAATACAAAAGGCACAATGCCGACTTATGTACAAGAAGATTGACTCTTCTTACTGACTATGCTTTGAACCATTCCTGTGACACTAGTTGTAGATTCCGATGCTTCACTTCAGGTTTACTGTATCCCTCTGACCTTCTTATTGACGATGAAACACGTAAATTGCATCGGAATTAAATACAAAAAGCACAATGCCGACTTAAGTATAAGAAGAAAGGGTCTTCTTACTGTCTATGTTTTGAAAAATTCCTGTGACACTAGTTATAGATTCCGATGCATCACTTCAGGTTTACCGTATGCCACTGACCTTCTTATTGACGATGAAACACAGAAGTTGCATCCTAATTAAATACAAAAGGCACAATGCCGACTCAAGTACCAGAAGACTGGCTCATCTTACTATGTTGTGAACAATTTCTGTGACACTAGTTATAGATTCCGATGCTTGACTTCAGTTTTACTGTATCCCTCTGACCTTCTTAATGACGAAGAAACTCAGATATTGCATTGGAATTAAATACAAAAGGCACAATGCTGACTTAAGTACAAGAAGACCGACCCTTCTTACTGTCTATGTTTTGAACCATTCCTGTGACACTAGTTATAGATTACGGTGCTTCACTTCAGGTTTACTGTATCCCTCTGACTTTCGTATTGACGATGAAACACAGAAATTGCATCGGAATAAAATACAAAAGGCACAATGCCGACTTAAGTACAAAAAGACTGACTCTTCTTACTGTCTATGTTTGAACCGTTCCTGTGACACTAGTTATAGATTCCGATGCTTCACTTCAGGTTTACTGTATCCCTCTGACCTTCTTATTGACGATGAAACACAGAAATTGCACCGGAATTAAATACAAAAGGCACAATGCCGACTTAAGTACAAGATATCTGACTCTTCTTACTCACTATGATTTGAACCATTCCTGTGACACTAGTTATAGATTCCGATGCTTCACATCAGGTTTACTGTATGCCTCTGACCTTATTATTGACGATGAAACACAGAAATTAAATCTTAATTAAATACAAAAGGCACAATGCCGAATTAAGTACAAGAAGACTGACTCTTCCAACTGTCTATGCTTTGAACCATTCCTGTGACACTAGTAATAGATTCCGATGCTTCACTTCAGGTTAACTGTATCCCTCTGACGCTCTTATTGACGATGAAACACAGAAGTTGCATCCGAATTAAATACAAAAGGCACAATGTCGACCCAAGTACAAGAAGACTGGCTCTTCTTACTGTCTATGTTTTGAGCCATTCCTGTGACACTAGTTATAGATTCCGATGCTTCACTTCAGGTTTACTGTATCCCTCTGACCTTCTTATTGACGATGAAACACGTAAATTGGATCGGAATTAAATACAAAAGGCACAATGCCGACTTAAGAACAAGAAGACTGACTCTTCTTACTGTCAATGCTTTGAACCATTCCTGTGACACTAGTTATAGATTCCGATGCTTCACTTCAGGTTTACCGTATCCCTCTGACCTTCTTATTGACGATGAAACACAGACGTTGCATCCTAATTAAATACAAAAGGCACAATGCCGACTCAAGTACAAGAAGACTGGCTCTTCTTTCTGTCTATGTTTTGAACCATTTCAGTGACACTAGTTATAGATTCCGATGCTTGACTTCAGTTTTACTGTATCCCTCTGACCTTCTTAATGACGAAAAAACACAGATATTGCATCGGAATTAAATACAAAAGGCACAATGCTGACTTAAGTACAAGAAGACGGACCCTTCTTACTGTCTATGTTTTGAACCATTCCTGTGACACTAGTTGTAGATTCCGATGCTTCACTTCAGGTTTACTGTATGCCTCTGACTTTCGTATTGACGATGAAACACAGAAATTGCATCGGAATAAAATACAAAAGGCACAATGCCGACTTAAGTACAAAAAGACTGACTGTTCTTACTGTCTATGTTTTGAACAATTCCTGTGACACTAGTTATAGATTCCGATGCTTCACTTCAGGTATACTGTATCCCTCTGACCTTCTTATTGACGATGAAACACAGAAATTGCATCGGAATTAAATACAAAAGGCACAATGCCGACTTAAGTACAAGATAACTGACTCTTCTTACTGACTATGATTGAACCGTTCCTGTGACACTAGTTATAGATTCCGATGCTTCACATCAGGTTTACTGTATGCCTCTGACCTTATTATTGACGATGAAACACAGAAATTAAATCTTAATTAAATACAAAAGGCACAAAGCCAAATTAAGTACAAGAAGACTGACTGTACCTACTGTCTATGTTTTGAACCATTCCTGTGACACTAGTTATAGATTCCGATGCTTCCCTTCAGGTTTACTGCATCCCTCAGACCTTCTTATTGACGAAGAAGCACAGAAATTGCATCGTAATTATATTCAAAAGGCCCAATGCCGACCTAAGTACAAGAAAACTGACTCTTCTTACTGTCTATGATTTGAACCATTCCTGTGACACTAGTTATAGATTCCGATACTTCAGTTCAGGTTTACTGTCTCCCTGTGACCTTCTTATTGACGATGAAACACAGAAATTGCATCGGAATTAAATACAAAAGGCACAATGCCGACTTAAGTACAAAAAGACTGACTCTTCTTACTGTCTATGTTTTGAACCATTCCTGTGACACTAGTAATAGATTCCGATGCTTCACTTCAGGTTTACTGTATCCCTCTGACCTTCTTATTGACGATGAAACACGTAAATTGCATCGGAATTAAATACAAAAGGCACAATGCCGACTTAAGTACAAGAAGAATGCCTCTTCTTACTCTCTATGTTTTGAACCATTCCTGTGACACTAGTTATAGATTCCGATGCTTCACTTCAGATTTACTGTATCCCTCTCAGCTTCTTATTGACGATGAAACACAGAAATTGCATCGGAATTATTTACAAAATGCACAATGCCGACATAAGTACAAGAAGACTGACTCTTCTTACTGTCTATGTTTTGAACCATTTCTGTGACACTAGTTATAGATTCCGATGCTTCACTTTAGGCTTACTGTATCCCTCTGACGCTCTTATTGATGATGAAACTCAGAAGTTGCATCCGAATTAAATACAAAAGGCACAATGCCGACCCAAGTACAAGAAGACTGGCTCTTCTTACGTTCTATGTTGTGAACCATTCCTGTGACACTAGTTATAGATTCCGATGCTTCACTTCAGGTTTACTGTGTCCCTCTGACCTTCTTATTGACGAAGAAACACATAAATTGCATCGGAATGAAATACAAAAGGCACAATGCCGACTCAAGTACAAGAAGACTGGCTCTCCTTACTGTCTATGCTTTGAACAATTTCTGTGACACAATTTATAGTTTCCGATGCTTCCCTTCAGGTTTACTGTATCCCTCAGACCTTCTTATTGACGAAGAGACACAGAAATTGCACCGTAATTATATTCAAAAGACCCTATGCCGACTTAAGTACAAGAAAACAGACTCTTCCTACTGTCTATGATTTGAACCATTCCTGTTACACTAGTTATAGATTCCGATGCTTCATTTCAGGTTTACTGTATCCCTGTGACCTTCTTATTGACGATGAAACACAGAAATTGCATCGGAATTAAATACAAAAGGCACAATGCCGACTTAAGTACAAGAAGACTGACCCTTCTTACTGTCTATGTTTTGAACGATTCCTGTGACACTAGTTATAGATTACGATGCTTCACATCAGGTTTACTGTATCCCTCGGACCTTCGTATTGACGATGAAACCCAGAAATTGTATCGGAATTAAATACAAAAGGCACAAAGCCGACTTAAGTACAAAAAGACTGACTCTTCTTACTGTCTATGTTTTGAACCATTCCTGTGGCACTAGTCATAGATTCCGACGCTTCACTTCAGGTTTACTGTATCCCTCTGACCTTCTTATTAACGATGAAACACAGAAATTGCATCGTAATTAAATAAAAAAGGCACAACGCCGACTTAAGTACAAGATAACTGACTCTTCTTACTGACTATGATTTGAACCATTCCTGTGACACTAGGAATAGATTCCGATGCTTCACTTCAGGTATACTGTATCCTTCGGACCTTCGTATTGACGATGAAACACGTAAATTGCATCGGAATTAAATACAAAAGGCACAATGCCGACTCAAGTACAAGAAGACTGGCTCTTCTTACTGTCTATGTTTTGAACCATTTCTGTGACACTAGTTATAGATTCCGATGGTTCACTTCAGGTTAACTGTATCCCTTTCACCTTCTTATTGACGATGAGACACAGTAATTGCATCTTAATTAAATACAATAGGCACAATGCCGACTTAAGTACAAGAACACTGACTCTTCTTACTGTCTATGGTTTGAACCATTCCTGTGACACTAGCAATAGATTCCGATGCTCCACTTCAGGTTTACTGTATCCCTCTGACCTTCTTATTGACGATCAAACACAGAAAATTCATCGGGATTAAATACAAAAGGCACAATGCCGACTTAAGTACAAAAAGACTGACTCTTCTTACTGTCTATGTTTGAACCATTCCTGTGACACTAGTTATAGATTCCGATGCTTCACTTCAGGTTTACCGTATCCCTCTGAGCTTCTTATTGACGATGAAACACAGAAATTGCATCGGAATTATTTACAAAAGGCACAATGGCGACATAAGTACAAGAAGACTGACTCTTCTTACTCTCAATGTTTTGAACCATTCCTGTGACACTAGTTATAGATTCCGATGCTTCACATCAGGTTTACTGTATCCCTCTGACCTTATTATTGACGATGAAACACTGAAATTAAATCTTAATTAGATACAAAAGGCACAATGCCGAATTAAGTACAAGAAGACTGACTCTTCCTACTGTCTATGTTTTGAACCATTCCTGTGACACTAGTTATAGATTCCGATGCTTCACTTTAGGTTTACTGTATCCCTCTGACGCTCTTATTGATGATGAAACTCAGAAGTTGCATCCGAATTAAATACAAAAGGCACAATGCCGACCCAAGTACAAGAAGACTGGCTCTTCTTACGTTCTATGTTGTGAACCATTCCTGTGACACTAGTTATGGATTCCGATGCTTCACTTCAGGTTTACTGTGTCCCTCTGACCTTCTTATTGACGAAGAAACACATAAATTGCATCGGAATGAAATACAAAAGGCACAATGCCGACTCAAGTACAAGAAGACTGGCTCTCCTTACTGTCTATGCTTTGAACAATTTCTGTGACACAAGTTATAGTTTCCGATGCTTCCCTTCAGGTTTACTGTATCCCTCAGACCTTCTTATTGACGAAGAGACACAGAAATTGCACCGTAATTATATTCAAAAGACCCTATGCCGACTTAAGTGCAAGAAAACTGACTCTTCCTACTGTCTATGTTTTGAACCATTCCTGTTACACTAGTTATAGATTCCGATGCTTCATTTCAGGTTTACTGTATCCCTGTGACCTTCTTATTGACGATGAAACACAGAAATTGCATCGGAATTAAATACAAAAGGCACAATGCCGACTCAAGTACAAGAAGACTGGCTCTTCTTACTGTCTATGTTTTGAACCATTTCTGTGACACTAGTTACAGATTCCGATGCTTCACTTCAGGTATACTGTATCCCTCTGACCTCCTTAATGGCGAAGAAACACGGATATTGCATCGGAATTAAATACAAAAGGCACAATGCCGACTTAAGTACAAGAAGACTGACCCTTCTTACTGTCTATGTTTTGAACGATTCCTGTGACACTAGTTATAGATTACGATGCTTCACATCAGGTTTACTGTATCCCTCGGACCTTCGTATTGACGATGAAACCCAGAAATTGCATCGGAATTAAATACAAAAGGCACAAAGCCGACTTAAGTACAAAAAGACTGACTCTTCTTACTGACTATGTTTTGAACCATTCCTGTGGCACTAGTCATAGATTCCGACGCTTCACTTCAGGTTTACTGTATCCCTCTGACCTTCTTATTAACGATGAAACACAGAAATTGCATCGGAATTAAATAAAAAAGGCACAATGCCGACTTAAGTACAAGATAACTGACTCTTCTTACTGACTATGATTTGCACCATTCCTGTGACACTAGGTATAGGTTTCGATGCTTCACTTCAGGTATACTGTATCCTTCCGACCTTCGTATTGACGATGAAACACGTAAATTGCATCGGAATTAAATACAAAGGGCACAATGTCGACTCAAGTACAAGAAGACTGGCTCTTCTTACTGTCTATGTTTTGAACCATTTCTGTGACACTAGTTATAGATTCCGATGGTTCACTTCAGGTTAACTGTATCCCTTTCACCTTCTTATTGACGATGAGACACAGTAATTGCATCTTAATTAAATGCAATAGGCACAATGCTGACTTAAGTACAAGAACACTGACTCTTCTTACTGTCTATGGTTTGAACCATTCCTGTGACACTAGTAATAGATTCCGATGCTTCACTTCAGGTTTACTGTATCCCTCTGACCTTCTTATTGACGATCAAACACAGAAAATTCATCGGAATTAAATACAAAAGGCACAATGCCGACTTAAGTACAAAAAGACTGACTCTTCTTACTGTCTATCTTTGAACCATTCCTGTGACACTAGTTATAGATTCCGATGCTTCACTTCAGGTTTACTGTATCCCTCTGACCTTCTTATTGACGATGAAACACGTAAATTGCATCGGAATTAAATACAAAAGGCACAATGCCGACTTAAGAACAAGAGAATGCCCCTTCTTATTGTCTATGTTTTGAACCATTCCTGTGACACTAGTTATAGATTCCGATGCTTCACTTCAGATTTACCGTATCCCTCTGAGCTTCTTATTGACGATGAAACACAGAAATTGCATCCGAATTAAATACAAAAGGCACAATGCCGACCCAAGTACAAGAAGACTGGCTCTTCTTACGTTCTATGTTGTGAACCATTCCTGTGACACTAGTTATAGATTCCGATGCTTCACTTCAGGTTTACTGTGTCCCTCTGACCTTCTTATTGACGAAGAAACACATAAATTGCATCGGAATGAAATACAAAAGGCACAATGCCGACTCAAGTACAAGAAGACTGGCTCTCCTTACTGTCTCTTCTTTGAACAATTTCTGTGACACAAGTTATAGTTTCCGATGCTTCCCTTCAGGTTTACTGTATCCCTCAGACCTTCTTATTGACGAAGAGACACAGAAATTGCACCGTCATTATATTCAAAAGACCCTATGCCGACTTCAGTACAGAAAACTGACTCTTCCTACTGTCTATGTTTTGAACCATTCCTGTTACACTAGTTATAGATTCCGATGCTTCATTTCAGGTTTACTGTATCCCTGTGACCATCTTATTGACGATGAAACACAGAAATTGCATCGGAATTAAATACAAAAGGCACAATGCCGACTTAAGTACAAGAAGACTGACCCTTCTTACTGTCTATGTTTTGAACGATTCCTGTGACAGTAGTTATAGATTACGATGCTTCACATCAGGTTTACTGTATCCCTCGGACCTTCGTATTGACGATGAAACCCAGAAATTGCATCGGAATTAAATACAAAAGGCACAAAGCCGACTTAAGTACAAAAAGACTGACTCTTCTTACTGTCTATGTTTTGAACCATTCCTGTGGCACTAGTCATAGATTCCGACGCTTCACTTCAGGTTTACTGTATCCCTCTGACCTTCTTATTAACGATGAAACACAGAAATTGCCTCGGAATTAAATAAAAAAGGCACAATGCCGACTTAAGTACAAGATAACTGACTCTTCTTACTGACTATGATTTGAACCATTCCTGTGACACTAGGTATAGAATCCGATGCTTCACTTCAAGTATACTGTATCCTTCGGACCTTCGTATTGACGATGAAACACGTAAATTGCATCGGAATTAAATACAAAAGGCACAATGCCGACTCAAGTACAAGAAGACTGGCTCTTCTTACTGTCTATGTTTTGAACCATTTCTGTGACACTAGTTATAGATTCCGATGGTTCACTTCAGGTTAACTGTATCCCTTTCACCTTCTTATTGACGATGAGACACAGTAATTGCATCTTAATTAAATACAATAGGCACAATGCCGACTTAAGTACAAGAACACTGACTCTTCTTACTGTCTATGGGTTGAACCATTCCTGTGACACTAGTAATAGATTCCGATGCTTCACTTCAGGTTTACTGTATCCCTCTGACCTTCTTATTGACGATCAAACACAGAAAATTCATCGGAATTAAATACAAAAGGCACAATGCCGACTTAAGTACAAAAAGACTGACTCTTCTTGCCGTCTATGTTTGAACCATTCCTGTGACACTACTTATAGATTCCGATGCTTCACTTCAGGTTTACTGTATCCCTCTGACTTTCGTATTGACGATGAAACACAGAAATTGCATCGGAATTAAATACAAAAGGCACAATGCCGACTTAAGTACAAAAAGACTGACTCTTCTTACTGTCTATGTTTTGAACCATTCCATCGACACTAGTTATAGATTCCGATGCTTCACTTCAGGTTTTCTGTATCCCTCTGACCTTCTTATTGACGATGAAACACGTAAATTGCATCGGAATTAAATACAAAAGGCACAATGCCGACTTAAGTACAAGAAGAATGCCTCTTCTTACTGTCTATGTTTTGAACCATTCCTGTGACACTAGTTATAGATTCCGATGCTTCACTTCAGGTTTACTGTATCCCTTTCACCTTCTTATTGACGATGAAACACAGAAATTGCATCTTAATTAAATACAAAAGGCACAATGCCGACTTAAGTACAAGAAAACTGACTCTTCTTACTGTCATTGGTTTGAACCATTCCTGTGACACTAGTAAAAGATTCCCATGCTTCACATCATGTATACTGTTTCCCTCTGACCTTCTTATTGACGATCAAACACAGAAAATTCATCGGAATTAAATACAAAAGGCACAATGCCGACTTAAGTACAAAAAGACTGACTCTTCTTATTGTCTATGTGTGAACCATTCCTGTGACACTAGTTATAGATTCCGATGCTTCACTTCAGATTTACCGTATCCCTCTGAGCTTCTTATTGACGATGAAACACAGAATGTGCATCGGAATTATTTACAAAATGCACAATGGCGACATAAGTACAAGAAGACTGACTCTTCTTACTGTCAATGTTTTGAACCATTCCTGTGACACTAGTTATAGATCCGATGCTTCACATCAGGTTTACTGTATCCCTCTGACCTTATTATTGACGATGAAACACAGAAATTAAATCTTAATTAGATACAAAAGGCACAATGCCGAATTAAGTACAAGAAGACTGACTCTTCCTACTGTCTATGTTTTGAACCATTCCTGTGACACTAGTTATAGATTCCGATGCTTCACTTTAGGTTTACTGTATCCCTCTGACGCTCTTATAGATGATGAAACACAGAAGTTGCATCTGAATTAAATACAAATGGCTTAATGCCGATCCAAGTACAAGAAGACTGGCTCTTCTTACGTTCCATGCTGTGAACCATTCCTGTGACACTAGTTATAGATTCCGATGCTTCACTTCAGGTTTACTGTGTCCCTCTGACCTTCTTATTGACGAAGAAACACATAAATTGCATCGGAATGAAATACAAAAGGCACAATGCCGACTTAAGTACAAGATAACTGACTCTTCTTACTGACTATGATTTGAACCATTCCTGTGACACTAGGTATAGAATCCGATGCTTCACTTCAGGTATACTGTATCCTTCGGACCTTCGTATTGACGATGAAACACGTAAATTGCATCGGAATTAAATACAAAAGGCACAATGCCGACTCAAGTACAAGAAGACTGGCTCTTCTTACTGTCTATGCTTTGAACCATTTCTGTGACACAATTTATAGTTTCCGATTCTTCCCTTCAGGTTTACTGTATCCCTCAGACCTTCTTATTGACGAAGAGACACAGAAATAGCACCGTAATTATATTCAAAAGACCCTATGCCGACTTAAGTACAAGAAAACTTACTCTTCTTACTGTCTATGTTTTGAACCATTCCTGTTACACTAGTTATAGATTCTGATGCTTCATTTCAGGTTTACTGTATCCCTGTGACCTTCTTATTGACGATGAAACACAGAAATTGCATCGGAGTTAAATACAAAAGGCACAATGCCCACTTAAGTACAAGAAAACTGACTCTTCTTACAGTCTATGTTTGAACCATTCCTGTGACACTAGTTATAGATTCCGATGCTTCACTTCAAGTTTACTGTATCCCTCTGACCTTCTTATTGACGATGAAACACGTAAATTGCATCGGAATTAAATACAAAAGGCACAATGCCGACTCAAGTACAAGAAGACTGGCTCTTCTTACTGTCTATGTTTTGAACCATTTCTGTGACACTAGTTACAGATTCCGATGCTTCACTTCAGGTATACTGTATCCCTCTGACCTCCTTAATGGCGAAGAAACACAGATATTGCATCGGAATTAAATACAAAAGGCACAATGCCGACTTAAGTACAAGAAGACTGACCCTTCTTACTGTCTATGTTTTGAACGATTCCTGTGACACTAGTTATAGATTCCGATGCTTCACATCAGGTTTACTGTATCCCTCGGACCTTCGTATTGACGATGAAACACAGAAATTGCATCGGAATTAAATACAAAAGGCACAAAGCCGACTTAAGTACAAAAAGACTGACTCTTCTTACTGTCTATGTTTGAACCATTCCTGTGACACTAGTTATAGATTCCGATGCTTCACTTCAGGTTTACTGTAACCCTTTGACCTTCTTATTAACGATGAAACCCAGAAATTGCATCGGAATTAAATACAAAAGGCACAATGCCGGCTTAAGTACAAGGTAACTGACTCTTCTTACTGACTATGATTTGAATCATTCCTGTGACACTAGTTATAGATTCCGATGCTTTACTTCAGGTTTACTGTATCCCTCTGAGCCTCTTATTGACGATGAAACACAGAAATTGCATCGGAATTATATACAAAAGGCACAATGCCGACTTAAGGACAAGAAGACTGTCTATTCTTACTGTCTATGTTTTGAATCATTCCTGTGACACTAGTTATAGATTCCGATGCTTCACTTCAGGTTTACTGCATCCCTCTGACCTTCGTATTGACGATGAAACACAGAAATTGCATCGGAATTAAATACAAAAGGCACAATACCAACTTAAGTACATGAAGACTGACTCCTCTTACTGTCTATGTTTTGATCCATTCCTGTGACACTAGTTATAGACTCCGATGCTTCACTTCAGGTTTACTGTACCCCTCTGACCTTCTTATTGACGATGAAACACGTAAATTGCATTGGAATTAAATACAAAAGGCACAATGCCGACTTAAGAACAAGAGAATGCCCCTTCTTATTGTCTATGTTTTGAACCATTCCTGTGACACTAGTTATAGATTCCGATGCTACACTTCAGATTTACCGTATCCCTCTGAGCTTCTTATTGACGATGAAACACAGAAATTGCATCGGAATTATTTACAAAATGCACAATGGCGACATAAGTACAAGAAGACTGACTCTTCTTACTGTCAATGTTTTGAACCATTCCTGTGACACTAGTTATAGATTCCGATGCTTCACATCAGGTTTACTGTATCCCTCTGACATTATTGACGATGAAACACAGAAATTAAATCTTAATTAGATACAAAAGGCACAATGCCGAATTAAGTACAAGAAGACTGACTCTTCCTACTGTCTATGTTTTGAACCATTCCTGTGAGACTAGTTATAGATTCCGATGCTTCACTTTAGGTTTACTGTATCCCTCTGACGCTCTTATTGATGATGAAACACAGAAGTTGCATCCGAATTAAATACAAATGGCACAATGCCGATCCAAGTACAAGGAGACTGGCTCTTCTTACGTTCTATGTTGTGAACCATTCCTGTGACACTAGTTATAGATTCCGATGCTTCACTTCAGGTTTACTGTGTCCCTCTGACCTTCTTATTGACGAAGAAACACATAAATTGCATCGGAATGAAATACAAAAGGCACAATGCCGACTCAAGTACAAGAAGACTGGCTCTCCTTACTGTCTATGCTTTGAACCATTTCTGTGACACAATTTATAGTTTCCGATGCTTCCCTTCAGGTTTACTGTATCCCTCAGACCTTCTTATTGACGAAGAGAGACAGAAATTGCACCGTAATTATATTCAAAAGACCCTATGCCGACTTAAGTACAAGAAAACTTACTCTTCTTACTGTCTATGTTTTGAACCATTCCTGTTACACTAGTTATAGATTCCGATGCTTCATTTCAGGTTTACTGTATCCCTCTGACCTTCCTATTGACGATGAAACACAGAAATTGCATCGGAGTTAAATACAAAAGGCACAATGCCCACTTAAGTACAAGAAAACTGACTCTTCTTACGGTCTACGTTTGAACCATTCCTGTGACACTAGTTATAGATTCCGATGCTTCACTTCAAGTTTACTGTATCCCTCTGACCTTATTGACGATGAAACACGTAAATTGCATCGGAATTAAATACAAAAGGCACAATGCCGACTCAAGTACAAGAAGACTGACTCTTCTTACTGTCTATGTTTTGAACCATTCCTGTGGCACTAGTCATAGATTCCGACGCTTCACTTCAGGTTTACTGTATCCCTCTGACCTTCTTATTAACGATGAAACACAGAAATTGCATCGGAATTAAATAAAAAAGGCACAATGCCGACTTAAGTACAAGATAACTGACTCTTCTTACTGACTATGATTTGAACCATTCCTGTGACACTAGGTATAGATTCCGATGCTTCACTTCAGGTATACTGTATCCCTCGGTCCTTCGCATTGACGATGAAACACATAAATTGCTTCGGAATTAAATACAAAAGGCACAATGCCGACTCAAGTACAAGAAGACTGGCTCTTCTTACTGTCTATGTTTTGAACCATTTCTGTGACACTAGTTATAGATTCCGATGGTTCACTTCAGGTTAACTGTATCCCTTTCACCTTCTTATTGACGATGAGACACAGTAATTGCATCTCAATTAAATACAAAAGGCACAATGCCGACTTAAGTACAAGAACACTGACTCTTCTTACTGACTATGATTTGAATCATTCCTGTGACACTAGTTATAGATTCCGATGCTTTACTTCAGGTTTACTGTATCCCTCTGAGCCTCTTACTGACGATGAAACACAGAAATTGCATCGGAATTATATACAAAAGGCACAATGCCGACTTAAGGACAAGAAGACTGTCTATTCTTACTGTCTATGTTTTGAATCATTCCTGTGACACTAGTTATAGATTCCGATGCTTAACTTAAGGTTTACTGTATCCCTTTCACCTCTTTATTGACGATGAAACACAGAAATTGCATCTTAATTAAATAGAAAAAGCACAAAGGCGACTTAAGTACAAGAAGACTGCTTCTTCTTACTGTCTATGTTTTGAACCATTCCTGTGACACTACTTATAGATTCCGATGCTTCACTTCAGGTTTACTGTATCCCTCTGACCTTATTATTGACGATGAAACACAAACATTGCATCTTAATTAAATACAAAAGGCACAATGCCGACTTCAGTACAAGAACACTGCCTCTTCTTACTGTCTATGTTTTGAACCATTCCTGGGACACTAGTTATAGATTCCGATGCTTCACTTCAGGTTTACTGCATCCCTCTGACCTTCGTATTGACGATGAAACACAGAAATTGCATCGGAATTAAATACAAAAGGCACAATACCAACTTAAGTACATGAAGACTGACTCCTCTTACTGTCTATGTTTTGAACCATTCCTGTGACACTACTTATAGATTCCGATGCTTCACTTCAGGTTTACCGTATCCCTCTGAGACTCTTATTGAAGATGAAACACAGAAGTTGCAACCGAATTAAGTACAAAAGGCACAATTCCGACCCAAGTTCAAGAAGACTGGCGCTTCTTACTGTCTATGTTTTGAACCATTTCTGTGACACTAGTTATAGTTTCGGATGCTTCCCTTCAGGTTTACTGTATCCCTCAGACCTTCTTATTGACGAAGAGACACAGAAATTGCACCGTAATTATATTCAAAAGTCCCAATGCCGACTTAAGTACAAGAAAACTGAATCTTCTTACTGTCTATGTTTAAACCATTCCTGTGACACTAGTTATAGATTCCGATGCTTCACTTCAGGTTCACTGTATTCCTCTGACATTCTTATTGACGATTAAACACGTAAATTGCATCGGAATTAAATACAAAAGGCACAATGCCGACTTAAGTACAAGAAGACTGACCCTTCTTACTGTCTATGTTTTGAACGATTCCTGTGACACTAGTTATAGATTACGATGCTTCACATCAGGTTTACTGTATCCCTCGGACCTTCGTATTGACGATGAAACCCAGAAATTGCATCGGAATTAAATACAAAAGGCACAAAGCCGACTTAAGTACAAAAAGACTGACTCTTCTTACTGTCTATGTTTTGAACCATTCCTGTGGCACTAGTCATAGATTTTGACGCTTCACGTCAGGTTTACTGTATCCCTCTGACCTTCTTATTAACGATGAAACACAGAAATTGCCTCGGAATTAAATAAAAAAGGCACAATGCCGACTTAAGTACAAGATAACTGACTCTTCTTACTGACTATGATTTGAACCATTCCTGTGACACTAGGTATAGAATCCGATGCTTCACTTCAAGTATACTGTATCCTTCGGACCTTCGTATTGACGATGAAACACGTAAATTGCATCGGAATTAAATACAAAAGGCACAATGCCGACTCAAGTACAAGAAGACTGGCTCTTCTTACTGTCTATGTTTTGAACCATTTCTGTGACACTAGTTATAGATTCCGATGGTTCACTTCAGGTTAACTGTATCCCTTTCACCTTCTTATTGACGATGAGACACAGTAATTGCATCTTAATTAAATACAATAGGCACAATGCCGACTTAAGTACAAGAACACTGACTCTTCTTACTGTCTATGGGTTGAACCATTCTTGTGACACTAGTAATAGATTCCGATGCTTCACTTCAGGTTTACTGTATCCCTCTGACCTTCTTATTGACGATCAAACACAGAAAATTCATCGGAATTAAATACAAAAGGCACAATGCCGACTTAAGTACAAAAAGACTGACTCTTCTTGCCGACTATGTTTGAACCATTCCTGTGACACTACTTATAGATTCCGATGCTTCACTTCAGGTTTACTGTATCCCTCTGACTTTCGTATTGACGATGAAACACAGAAATTGCATCGGAATTAAATACAAAAGGCACAATGCCGACTTAAGTACAAAAAGACTGACTCTTCTTACTGTCTATGTTTTGAACCATTCCATCGACACTAGTTATAGATTCCGATGCTTCACTTCAGGTTTTCTGTATCCCTCTGACCTTCTTATTGACGATGAAACACGTAAATTGCATCGGAATTAAATACAAAAGGCACAATGCCGACTTAAGTACAAGAAGAATGCCTCTTCTTACTGTCTATGTTTTGAACCATTCCTGTGACACTAGTTATAGATTCCGATGCTTCACTTCAGGTTTACTGTATCCCTTTCACCTTCTTATTGACGATGAAACACAGAAATTGCATCTTAATTAAATACAAAAGGCACAATGCCGACTTAAGTACAAGAACACTGACTCTTCTTACTGTCATTGGTTTGAACCATTCCTGTGGCACTAGTAAAAGATTCCCATGCTTCACATCATGTATACTGTTTCCCTCTGACCTTCTTATTGACGATCAAACACAGAAAATTCATCGGAATTAAATACAAAAGGCACAATGCCGACTTAAGTACAAAAAGACTGACTCTTCTTATTGTCTATGTGTGAACCATTCCTGTGACACTAGTTATAGATTCCGATGCTTCACTTCAGATTTACCGTATCCCTCTGAGCTTCTTATTGACGATGAAACACAGAATGTGCATCGGAATTATTTACAAAATGCACAATGGCGACATAAGTACAAGAAGACTGACTCTTCTTACTGTCAATGTTTTGAACCATTCCTGTGACACTAGTTATAGATCCGATGCTTCACATCAGGTTTACTGTATCCCTCTGACCTTATTATTGACGATGAAACACAGAAATTAAATCTTAATTAGATACAAAAGGCACAATGCCGAATTAAGTACAAGAAGACTGACTCTTCCTACTGTCTATGTTTTGAACCATTCCTGTGACACTAGTTATAGATTCCGATGCTTCACTTTAGGTTTACTGTATCCCTCTGACGCTCTTATTGATGATGAAACACAGAAGTTGCATTTGAATTAAATACAAATGGCTTAATGCCGATCCAAGTACAAGAAGACTGGCTCTTCTTACGTTCCATGCTGTGAACCATTCCTGTGACACTAGTTATAGATTCTGATGCTTCACTTCAGGTTTACTGTGTCCCTCTGACCTTCTTATTGACGAAGAAACACATAAATTGCATCGGAATGAAATACAAAAGGCACAATGCCGACTTAAGTACAAGATAACTGACTCTTCTTACTGACTATGATTTGAACCATTCCTGTGACACTAGGTATAGAATCCGATGCTTCACTTCAGGTATACTGTATCCTTCGGACCTTCGTATTGACGATGAAACACGTAAATTGCATCGGAATTAAATACAAAAGGCACAATGCCGACTCAAGTACAAGAAGACTGGCTCTTCTTACTGTCTATGCTTTGAACCATTTCTGTGACACAATTTATAGTTTCCGATTCTTCCCTTCAGGTTTACTGTATCCCTCAGACCTTCTTATTGACGAAGAGACACAGAAATAGCACCGTAATTATATTCAAAAGACCCTATGGCGACTTAAGTACAAGAAAACTTACTCCTCTTACTGTCTATGTTTTGAACCATTCCTGTTACACTAGTTATAGATTCTGATGCTTCATTTCAGGTTTACTGTATCCCTGTGACCTTCTTATTGACGATGAAACACAGAAATTGCATCGGAGTTAAATACAAAAGGCACAATGCCCACTTAAGTACAAGAAAACTGACTCTTCTTACAGTCTATGTTTGAACCATTCCTGTGACACTAGTTATAGATTCCGATGCTTCACTTCAAGTTTACTGTATCCCTCTGACCTTCTTATTGACGATGAAACACGTAAATTGCATCGGAATTAAATACAAAAGGCACAATGCCGACTGAAGTACAAGAAGACTGGCTCTTCTTACTGTCTATGTTTTGAACCATTTCTGTGACACTAGTTACAGATTCCGATGCTTCACTTCAGGTATACTGTATCCCTCTGACCTCCTTAATGGCGAAGAAACACAGATATTGCATCGGAATTAAATACAAAAGGCACAATGCCGACTTAAGTACAAGAAGACTGACCCTTCTTACTGTCTATGTTTTGAACGATTCCTGTGACACTAGTTATAGATTCCTATGCTTCACATCAGGTTTACTGTATCCCTCGGACCTTCGTATTGACGATGAAACACAGAAATTGCATCGGAATTAAATACAAAAGGCACAAAGCCGACTTAAGTACAAAAAGACTGACTCTTCTTACTGTCTATGTTTGAACCATTCCTGTGACACTAGTTATAGATTCCGATGCTTCACTTCAGGTTTACTGTAACCCTTTGACCTTCTTATTAACGATGAAACCCAGAAATTGCATCGGAATTAAATACAAAAGGCACAATGCCGGCTTAAGTACAAGGTAACTGACTCTTCTTACTGACTATGATTTGAATCATTCCTGTGACACTAGTTATAGATTCCGATGCTTTACTTCAGGTTTACTGTATCCCTCTGAGCCTCTTATTGACGATGAAACACAGAAATTGCATCGGAATTATATACAAAAGGCACAATGCCGACTTAAGGACAAGAAGACTGTCTATTCTTACTGTCTATGTTTTGAATCATTCCTGTGACACTAGTTATAGATTCCGATGCTTCACTTCAGGTTTACTGCATCCCTCTGACCTTCGTATTGACGATGAAACACAGAAATTGCATCGGAATTAAATACAAAAGGCACAATACCAACTTAAGTACATGAAGACTGACTCCTCTTACTGTCTATGTTTTGATCCATTCCTGTGACACAAGTTATAGACTCCGATGCTTCACTTCAGGTTTACTGTACCCCTCTGACCTTCTTATTGACGATGAAACACGTAAATTGCATTGGAATTAAATACAAAATTCACAATGCCGACTTAAGAACAAGAGAATGCCCCTTCTTATTGTCTATGTTTTGAACCATTCCTGTGACACTAGTTATAGATTCCGATGCTACACTTCAGATTTACCGTATCCCTCTGAGCTTCTTATTGACGATGAAACACAGAAATTGCATCGGAATTATTTACAAAATGCACAATGGCGACATAAGTACAAGAAGACTGACTCTTCTTACTGTCAATGTTTTGAACCATTCCTGTGACACTAGTTATAGATTCCGATGCTTCACATCAGGTTTACTGTATCCCTCTGACATTATTGACGATGAAACACAGAAATTAAATCTTAATTAGATACAAAAGGCACAATGCCGAATTAAGTACAAGAAGACTGACTCTTCCTACTGTCTATGTTTTGAACCATTCCTGTGAGACTAGTTATAGATTCCGATGCTTCACTTTAGGTTTACTGTATCCCTCTGACGCTCTTATTGATGATGAAACACAGAAGTTGCATCCGAATTAAATACAAATGGCACAATGCCGATCCAAGTACAAGGAGACTGGCTCTTCTTACGTTCTATGTTGTGAACCATTCCTGTGACACTAGTTATAGATTCCGATGCTTCACTTCAGGTTTACTGTGTCCCTCTGACCTTCTTATTGACGAAGAAACACATAAATTGCATCGGAATGAAATACAAAAGGCACAATGCCGACTCAAGTACAAGAAGACTGGCTCTCCTTACTGTCTATGCTTTGAACCATTTCTGTGACACAATTTATAGTTTCCGATGCTTCCCTTCAGGTTTACTGTATCCCTCAGACCTTCTTATTGACGAAGAGAGACAGAAATTGCACCGTAATTATATTCAAAAGACCCTATGCCGACTTCAGTACAAGAAAACTTACTCTTCTTACTGTCTATGTTTTGAACCATTCCTGTTACACTAGTTATAGATTCCGATGCTTCATTTCAGGTTTACTGTATCCCTCTGACCTTCCTATTGACGATGAAACACAGAAATTGCATCGGAGTTAAATACAAAAGGCACAATGCCCACTTAAGTACAAGAAAACTGACTCTTCTTACGGTCTACGTTTGAACCATTCCTGTGACACTAGTTATAGATTCCGATGCTTCACTTCAAGTTTACTGTATCCCTCTGACCTTATTGACGATGAAACACGTAAATTGCATCGGAATTAAATACAAAAGGCACAATGCCGACTCAAGTACAAGAAGACTGGCTCTTCTTACTGTCTATGTTTTGAACCATTCCTGTGGCACTAGTCATAGATTCCGACGCTTCACTTCAGGTTTACTGTATCCCTCTGACCTTCTTATTAACGATGAAACACAGAAATTGCATCGGAATTAAATAAAAAAGGCACAATGCCGACTTAAGTACAAGATAACTGACTCTTCTTACTGACTATGATTTGAACCATTCCTGTGACACTAGGTATAGATTCCGATGCTTCACTTCAGGTATACTGTATCCCTCGGTCCTTCGCATTGACGATGAAACACATAAATTGCTTCGGAATTAAATACAAAAGGCACAATGCCGACTCAAGTACAAGAAGACTGGCTCTTCTTACTGTCTATGTTTTGAACCATTTCTGTGACACTAGTTATAGATTCCGATGGTTCACTTCAGGTTAACTGTATCCCTTTCACCTTCTTATTGACGATGAGACACAGTAATTGCATCTCAATTAAATACAAAAGGCACAATGCCGACTTAAGTACAAGAACACTGACTCTTCTTACTGACTATGATTTGAATCATTCCTGTGACACTAGTTATAGATTCCGATGCTTTACTTCAGGTTTACTGTATCCCTCTGAGGCTCTTACTGACGATGAAACACAGAAATTGCATCGGAATTATATACAAAAGGCACAATGCCGACTTAAGGACAAGAAGACTGTCTATTCTTACTGTCTATGTTTTGAATCATTCCTGTGACACTAGTTATAGATTCCGATGCTTAACTTCAGGTTTACTGTATCCCTTTCACCTCTTTATTGACGATGAAACACAGAAATTGCATCTTAATTAAATAGAAAAAGCACAAAGGCGATTTAAGTACAAGAAGACTGCTTCTTCTTACTGTCTATGTTTTGAACCATTCCTGTGACACTACTTATAGATTCCGATGCTTCACTTCAGGTTTACTGTATCCCTCTGACCTTATTATTGACGATGAAACACAAACATTGCATCTTAATTAAATACAAAAGGCACAATGCCGACTTCAGTACAAGAACACTGCCTCTTCTTACTGTCTATGTTTTGAACCATTCCTGTGACACTAGTTATAGATTCCGATGCTTCACTTCAGGTTTACTGCATCCCTCTGACCTTCGTATTGACGATGAAACACAGAAATTGCATCGGAATTAAATACAAAAGGCACAATACCAACTTAAGTACATGAAGACTGACTCCTCTTACTGTCTATGTTTTGAACCATTCCTGTGACACTACTTATAGATTCCGATGCTTCACTTCAGGTTTACCGTATCCCTCTGAGACTCTTATTGAAGATGAAACACAGAAGTTGCAACCGAATTAAGTACAAAAGGCACAATTCCGACCCAAGTTCAAGAAGACTGGCGCTTCTTACTGTCTATGTTTTGAACCATTTCTGTGACACTAGTTATAGTTTCGGATGCTTCCCTTCAGGTTTACTGTATCCCTCAGACCTTCTTATTGACGAAGAGACACAGAAATTGCACCGTAATTATATTCAAAAGTCCCAATGCCGACTTAAGTACAAGAAAACTGACTCTTCTTACTGTCTATGTTTAAACCATTCCTGTGACACTAGTTATAGATTCCGATGCTTCACTTCAGGTTCACTGTATCCCTCTGACATTCTTATTGACGATTAAACACGTAAATTGCATCGGAATTAAATACAAAAGGCACAATGCCGACTCAAGTACAAGAAGACTGGCTCTTCTTACTAACTATGTTATGAACCATTTCTGTTACACTAGTTATAGATTCCGATGCTTTACTTCAGGTTTACTGTATCCCTCTGACCTTCTTAATGACGAAGCAACACAGATATTGCATCGGAATTAAATACAAAAAGCACAATGCCGACTTAAGTACAAGAAGACTGACCCTACTTACTGTCTATGTTTTGAACGATTCCTGTGACACTAGTTATAGATTCCGATGCTTCACTTCAGGTTTACTGTATCCCTCTGACCTTCGTATTGACGATGAAACACAGAAATTGCATCGGAATTAAATACAAAAGGCACAAAGCCGACTTAAGTACAAAAAGACTGACTCTTCTTACTGTCTATGTTTTGAACGATTCCTGTGACACTAGTCATAGATTCTGATGCTTCACTTCAGGTTTACTGTATCCCTCTGACCTTCTTATTGACGATGTAACACAGAAATTGCATCGGAATTAAATACAAAAGGCACAATGCCGACTCAAGTACAAGAAGACTGGCTCTTCTTACTGTCTATGTTTTGAACCATTTCTGTGACACTAGTTATAGATTCCGATGCTTAACTTCAGGTTTACTGTATCCCTCTGACCATCTTATTGACGAAGAAACACAGATATTGCATCGGATTAAATACAAATGGCACAATGCCGACTTAAGTACAAGGAGACTGACCCTTTTTAAAGTCTATGTCTAGAACCATTCCTGTGGCACTAGTTATAGATTCCGATGCTTCACTTCAGGTTTACTGTATCTCTCTGACCTTCGTATTGACAATGAAACACAGAAATTGCATCTGAATTAAATACAAAAGGCACAATGCCGACCTAAGTACAAGAAGACTGACCCTTCTTACTGTCCATGTTTTGAACGATTCCTGTGACACTAGTTATAGATTCCGATGCTTCACATCAGGTTTACTGTATCCCTCTGACCTTCGTATTGACGATGAAACACAGAAATAGCATCGGAATTAAATACAAAAGGCACAAAGCCGACTTAAGTACAAAAAGACTGACTCTTCTTACTGTCTATGTTTTGAACCATTCCTGTGACACTAGTCATAGATTCCGATGCTTCACTTCAGGTTTACTGTATCCCTCCGACCTTCTTATTAACGATGAAACACAGAAATTGCATCGGAATTAAATACAAAAGGCACAATGCCGGCTTAAGTACGAGATAACTGACTCTTCTTACTGACTATGATTTGAACCATTCCTGTGACACTAGTTATAGATTCCGATGCTTCACTTCAGGTTTACTGTATCCCTCTGAGCTTCGTGTTGACGATGAAACACAGAAATTGCATCGGAATCATATACAAAAGGCACAATGCCGACTTAAGGACAAGAAGACTGACTATTCTTACTCTCTATGTTTTGAATCATTCCTGTGATACTAGTTATAGATTCCGATGCTTCACTTTAGGTTTACTGTATCCCTTTCACCTTTTTTATTGACGAAGAAACACAGAAATTGCATCTTAATTAAATACAAAAAGCACAATGGCGACTTAAGTACAAGAAGACTGCTTCTTCTTACTGTCTATGTTTTGAACCATTCCTGTGACACTACTTATAGATTCCGATGCTTCACTTCAGGTTTGCTGTATCCCTCGGACCTTCAGGGTTGCTGTATCCCTCGTACCTTATTATTGACGATCTAACGCAGAAAATTCATCGGAATTAAATACAAAAGGTACAATGCCGACTTCAGTACAAGAACACTGACTATTCTTACTGACTATGTTTTGAACCATTCCTTTGACACTAGTTATAGATTCCGATGCTTTACTTCAGGTTTACTGTATCCCTCTGACCTTCTTATTGACGATGTAACACAGAAATTGCATCGGAATTAAATACAAAAGGCACAATGCCGACTCAAGTACAAGAAGACTGGCTCTTCTCACTGTCTATGTGTTGAACCATTCCTGTGACACTAGTTATAGATTCCGATGCTTAACTTCAGGTTTACTGTATCCTTCTGACCTTCTTATTGACGAAGAAACACAGATATTGCATCGAATTAAATACAAAAGGCACAATGCCGACTTAAGTACAAGAAGACTGACCCTTCTTACTGTCTATGCTTTGAACCATTCCTGTGACACTAGTTGCAGATTCCGATGCTTCACTTCAGGTTTGCTGTATCCCTCGGACCTTCTTATTGACGATCAAACACAGAAAATTCACCGGAATTATATACAAAAGCCACAATGACGACTTCAGTACAAGAAGACTGGCTCTTCTTACTGTCTATTTTTTGAACCATTTCTGTGACACTAGTTATAGTTTCCGATGCTTCACTTCAGGTTTACTGTATACAGCTGACCTTATTGACGATGAAGCACAGACATTGCATCGGAATTATATACAAAAGGCACAATGCTGACTTAAGTACAAGAAGACTGACTCTTCTTAGTGTCTATGTTTTGAACCATTCCTGTGACACTACTTAAAGATTTCGATGCTTCACTTCAGACTTACTGTATCCCTCTGACCTTCTTATTGACGATGAAACACAGGAATTGTATCTTAATTAAATACAAAAGGCACAATGCCGACTTCAGTACAAGAACACTAACTAATCTGCGGTCTATGGTTTGAACCATTCCTATGACACTAGTTATAGATTCCGATGCTTCACTTCAGGTTTACTGTATCCCTCTGACCTTCCTATTGACGAAGAAACACAGATATTGCATCGGAATTAAATACAAAATGCAAAATGCCGACTCAAGTACAAGAAGACTGGCTCTTCTTACTAACTATGTTTTGAACCATTTCTGTGACACTAGTTATAGATTCCGATGCTTCACTTCAGGTTTACTGTATCCCTCTGACCTTCTTAATGACGAAGAAATACAGATATTGCATCGGAATTAAATACAAAAGGCACAATGCCGACTTAAGTACAAGAAGACTGACCCTCCTTACTGTCTATGTTTTGAACGATTCCTGTGACACTAGTTATAGATTCCGATGCTTCACTTCAGGTTTACTGTATGCCTCTGACCTTCGTATTGACGATCAAACACAGAAATTGCATCGGAATTAAATACAAAAGGCACAAAGCCGACTTAAGTACAAAAAGACTGACGCTTCTTACTGTCTATGTTTTGAACCATTCCTGTGGAACTAGTCATAGATTCCGATGCTTCACTTCAGGTTTACTGTATCCCTCTGACCTTCTTATTAACGATGAAACCCAGAAATTGCATCGGAATTAAATACAAAAGGCACAATGCCGACTTTAGTACAAGATAACTGACTCTTCTTACTGACTAAGTTTTGAACCATTCCTGTGACACTAGTTATAGATTCCGATGCTTCACTTCAGGTTTGCTGTATCCCTCGGACCTTCAGGTTTGCTGTATCCCTCGGACCTTCTTATTGACGATCAAACACAGAAAATTCATCGGAATTAAATACAAAAGGCACAATGCCGACTTCAGTACAAGAACACTGACTATTCTTACTGTCTATGTTTTGAACCATTGCTGTGACACTAGTTATAGATTCCGATGCTTCACTTCAGGTTTACTGTATCCCTCTGACCTTCTTATTGACGATGTAAACCAGAAATTGAATCGGAATTAAATACAAAAGCACAATGCCGACTCAAGTACAAGAAGACTGGCTCTTCATACTGTCAATGTTTTGAACCATTTCGGTGACACTAGTTATAGATTCCGATGCTTAACTTCAGGTTTACTGTATCCCTCTGACTTTCTTATTGACGAAGAAACACAGATATTGCATCGGATTAAATACAAAAGGCACAATGCCGACTTAAGTACAAGAAGACTGACCCTTCTTACTGTCTATGTTTTGAACCATTCCTGTGACACTAGTTATAGATTTCGATGCTTCACTTCAGGTTTACTGTATCTCTCTGACCTTTGTATTGACGATGAAACACAGAAATTGCAACGGAATTAAATACAAAAAACACAATGCCGACTTAAGTACAAGATAACTGACTCTTCTTACTGTCTATGTTTTGAACGATTCCTGTGACACTAGTTATAGATTCCGATGCTTCACATCGGGTTTACAGTATCCCTCTGACCTTCGTATTGACGATGAAACACAGAAATAGCATCGGAATTAAATACAAAAGGCACAAAGCCGACTTAAGTACAAAAAGACTGACTCTTCTTACTGTCTATGTTTTGAACCATTCCTGTGCCACTAGTCATAGATTCCGATGCTTCACTTCAGGTTTGCTGTATCCCTCTGGGCTTCTTATTGACGATGAAACACAGAAATTGCATCGGAATCATATACAAAAGGTACAATGTCGACTTAAGGACAAGAAGACTGACTATTCTTACTGTCTATGTTTTGAACCATTCCTGTGACACTACTTATAGATTCCGATGCTTCACTTCAGGTTTACTGTATCCCTCCGACCTTATTATTGACGATGAAACACAAACATTGCATCTTAATTAAATACAAAAGGCACAATGCCGACTTCAGTACAAGAACACTGACTCTTCTTACTGTCTATGGTTTGAACCATTCCTATGACACTAATTATAGATTCCGATGCTTCACTTCAGGTTTTCTGTATCCCTCTGACGCTCTTATTGATTATGAAACACAGAAGTTGCATCCGAATTAAGTACAAAAGGCACAATTCCGACCCAAGTACAAGAAGACTGGCTCTTCTTACTGTCTATGTTGTGAACCATTCCTGTGACACTAGTTATAGATTCCGACGCTTCACTTAGAGTTTACTGTGTCCCTCTGACCTTCTTATTGACGAAGAAACACATAAATTGCATCGGAATTAAATACAAAACGCACAATGCCGACTCAAGTACAAGAAGACTGGCGCTTCCTACTGTCTATGTTTGAACCATCTCTGTGACACAAGTTATAGTTTCGGATGCTTCCCTTCAGGTTTACTGTATCCCTGTGACCTTCTTATTGACGATGAAACACAGAAATTGCATCGGAGTTAAATACAAAAGGCACAATGCCGACTAAAGTACAAGAAAACTGACTCTTCTTACTGTCTATGTTTTGAACCATTCCTGTGACACTAGTTATAGATTCCGATGCTTCACTTCAGGTTTACTGTATCCCTCTGACCCTCTTATTGACGATGAAACACGTAAATTGCATCGGAATTAAATACAAAAGGCACAATGCCGACTCAAGTACAAGAAGACTGGCTCTTCTTACTAACTATGCTGTGAACCATTTCTGTGACACTAGTTATAGGTTCCGATGCTTCACTTCAGGTTTACTGTATCCCTCTGACCTTCTTATTAACGATGAAACACAGAAATTGCCTCGGAATTAAATACAAAAGGCACAATGCCGACTTAAGTACAAGAAAACTGACTCTTCTTACTGACTATGTTTCGAACCATTCCTGTGACACTAGTTATAGATTCCGATGCTTCACTTCAGGTTTGCTATATCCCTCGAACCTTCAGGTTTGCTGTATCCCTCGTACCTTATTATTGACGATCTAACACAGAAAATTCATCGGAATTAAATACAAAAGGCACAATTCCGACTTCAGTACAAGAACACTGACTATTCTTACTGTCTATGTTTGAACCATTCCTGTGACACTAGTTATAGATTCCGATGCTTCACTTCAAGTTTACTGTATCCCTCTGACCTTCTTATTGACGATGTAACACAGAAATTGCATCGGAATTAAATACAAAAGGCACAAATCCGACTTAAGTACAAAAAGACTGATTCTTCTTACTGTCTATGTTTTGAACCATTCCTGTGACACTAGTCATAGATTCCGATGCTCCACTTCAGGTTTACTGTATCCCTCTGACCTTCTTATTGACGAAGAAACACAGAAATTGCATCGGAATTAAATACAAAAGGCACAATGCCGGCTTAAGTACGAGATAACTGACTCTTCTTACTGACTATGATTTGAACCATTCCTGTGACACTAGTTATAGATTCCGATGCTTCACTTCAGGTTTACTGTATCCCTCTGAGCTTCTTGTTGACGATGAAACACAGAAATTACATCGGAATCATATACAAAAGGCACAATGCCGACTTAAGGACAAGAAGACTGACTATTCTTACTGTCTATGTTTTGAATCATTCCTGTGACACTAGTTATAGATTCCGATGCTTCACTTTAGGTTTACTGTATCGCTTTCACCTTTTTTATTGACGAAGAAACACAGAAATTGCATCTTAATTAAATACAAAAAGCACAATGGCGACTTAAGTACAAGAAGACTGCTTCTTCTTACTGTCTATGTTTTGAACCATTCCTGTGACACTACTTATAGATTCCGATGCTTCACTTCAGGTTTGCTGTATCCCTCGGACCTTCAGGTTTGCTGTATCCCTCGTACCTTATTATTGACGATCTAACACAGAAAATTCATCGGAATTAAATACAAAAGGTACAATGCCGACTTCAGTACAAGAACACTGACTATTCTTACTGACTATGTTTTGAACCATTCCTGTGACACTAGTTATAGATTCCGATGCTTCACTTCAGGTTTACTGTATCCAGCTGACCTTATTGACGATGAAGCACAGACATTGCATCGGAATTATATACAAAAGGCACAATGCTGACTTAAGTACAAGAAGACTGACTCTTCTTACTGTCTATGCTTTGAACCATTCCTGTGACACTACTTAAAGATTTCGATGCTTCACTTCAGACTTACTGTATCCCTCTGACCTTCTTATTGACGATGAAACACAGGAATTGTATCTTAATTAAATACAAAAGGCACAATGCCGACTTCAGTACAAGAACACTAACTAATCTACGGTCTATGGTTTGAACCATTCCTATGACACTAGTTATAGATTCCGATGCTTCACTTCAGGTTTACTGTATCCCTCTGACCTTCCTATTGACGAAGAAACACAGATATTGCATCGGAATTAAATACAAAATGCAAAATGCCGACTCAAGTACAAGAAGACTGGCTCTTCTTACTAACTATGTTTTGAACCATTTCTGTGACACTAGTTATAGATTCCGATGCTTCACTTCAGGTTTACTGTATCCCTCTGACCTTCTTAATGACGAAGAAACACAGATATTGCATCGGAATTAAATACAAAAGGCACAATGCCGACTTAAGTACAAGAAGACTGACCCTCCTTACTGTCTATGTTTTGAACGATTCCTGTGACACTAGTTATAGATTCCGATGCTTCACTTCAGGTTTACTGTATGCCTCTGACCTTCGTATTGACGATCAAACACAGAAATTGCATCGGAATTAAATACAAAAGGCACAAAGCCGACTTAAGTACAAAAAGACTGACGCTTCTTACTGTCTATGTTTTGAACCATTCCTGTGGAACTAGTCATAGATTCCGATGCTTCACTTCAGGTTTACTGTATCCCTCTGACCTTCTTATTAACGATGAAACCCAGAAATTGCATCGGAATTAAATAAAAAAGGCACAATGCCGACTTTAGTACAAGATAACTGACTCTTCTTACTGACTATGTTTTGAACCATTCCTGTGACACTAGTTATAGATTCCGATGCTTCACTTCAGGTTTGCTGTATCCCTCGGACCTTCAGGTTTGCTGTATCCCTCGGACCTTCTTATTGACGATCAAACACAGAAAATTCATCGGAATTAAATACAAAAGGCACAATGCCGACTTCAGTACAAGAACACTGACTCTTCTTACTGTCTATGTTTTGAACGATTCCTGTGACACTAGTTATAGATTCCGATGCTTCACATCGGGTTTACAGTATCCCTCTGACCTTCGTATTGACGATGAAACACAGAAATTGCATCGGAGTTAAATACAAAAGGCACAATGCCGACTAAAGTACAAGAAAACTGACTCTTCTTACTGTCTATGTTTTGAACCATTCCTGTGACACTAGTTATAGATTCCGATGCTTCACTTCAGGTTTACTGTATCCCTCTGACCCTCTTATTGACGATGAAACACGTAAATTGCATCGGAATTAAATACAAAAGGCACAATTCCGACTTCAGTACAAGAACACTGACTATTCTTACTGTCTATGTTTGAACCATTCCTGTGACACTAGTTATAGATTCCGATGCTTCACTTCAAGTTTACTGTATCCCTCTGACCTTCTTATTGACGATGTAACACAGAAATTGCATCGGAATTAAATACAAAAGGCACAATGACGACTCAAGTACAAGAAGACTGACCCTTCTTACTGTCTATGTTTTTAACGATTCCTGTGACACTAGTTATAGATTCCGATGCTTCACTTCAGGTTTACTGTATCCCTCTGACCTTCGTATTGACGATGAAACACAGAAATTGCATTGGAATTAAATACAAAAGGCACAAATCCGACTTAAGTACAAAAAGACTGACTCTTCTTTCTGTCTATTTTTTGAACCATTCCTGTGACACTACTTATAGATTCCGATGCTTCACTGCAGGTTTACTGTATCCCTCTTACCTTCTTATTGACGATGAAACACAAAAATTGCATCTTAATTAAATACAAAAGGCACAATGCCGACTTCAGTACAAGAACACTGACTCTTCTTACTGTCTACGGTTTGAACCTTTCCTGTGACACTAGTTATAGATTCCGATGCTTCACTTCAGGTTTGCTGTATCCCTCGGACCTTCTTATTGACGATCAAACACAGAAAATTCATCGGAATTATATACAAAAGGCACAATGCCGACTTCAGTACAAGATTACTGGCTCTTCTTACCGTCTATTTTTTGAACCATTTCTGTGACACTAGTTATAGTTTCCGATGCTTCACTTCAGGTTTACTGTATCCCTCTGACCTTTTTATTGACGAAGAAACACAGATATGGCATCGAATTAAATACAAAAGGCACAATGCCGACTTAAGTACAAGAAGACTGTCCCTTCTCACTGTCTATGTTTTGAAGCATTCCTGTGACACTAGTTATAGATTTCGATGCTTCACTTCAGGTTTACTGTATCCCTCTGACCATCGTATTGACGATGAAACACAGAAATTGCATCTTAAATAAATACAAAAGGCACAATGCCGACTTAAGTACATGAACACTGACCCTTCTTACTGTCTATGGTTTGAACCATTCCTGAGACACTAGTAATAGATTCCGATGCTTCACTTCAGGTTTACTGTATCCAGCTGACCTTATTGACGATGAAGCACAGAAATTGCATCGGAATTATATACAAAAGGCACAATGCTGACTTAAGTACAAGAAGACTGACTCTTCTTACTGTCTATGGTTTTAACCATTCCTGTGACACTACTTAAAGATTTCGATGCTTCACTTCAGGTTTACTGTATCCCTCTGACCTTCTTATTGACGATGAAACACAGAAATTGCATCTTAATTAAATACAAAAGGCACAATGCCGACTTCAGTACAAGAACACTAACTAATCTTACTGTCTATGGTTTGAACCATTCCTATGACACTAGTTATAGATTCCGATGCTTCATTTCAGGTTTACTGTATCCCTCTGACTTACTTATTGACGATGAAACACGTAAATTGCATCGGAATCATATACAAAAGGCACAATGCCGACTTAAGCACAAGAAGACTGACTATTCTTACTGTCTATGTTTTGAACCATTCCTGTGACACTAGTTACAGATTCCGATGCTTCACGTCAGGTTTACTGTATCGCTCTGACGTTCTTATTTACGATGAAACACAGAAATTGCATCGGAATTAAATACAAAAGGCACAATGCCGACTCAAGTACAAGAAGACTGGCTCTTCATACTGTCTATGTTTTGAACCATTTCTGCGACACTAGTTATAGATTCCGATGCTTCACTTCAGGTTTACTTTATCCCTCTGACCTTCTTATTGACGAAGAAACACAGATATTTCATCGGATTAAATACAAAAGGCACAATGCCGACTTAAGTACAAGAAGACTGACCCTTCTTACTGTCTATGTTTTGAACCATTCCTGTGACACTAGTTATAGATTCCGATGCTTCACTTCAGGCTTACTGTATCCCTCTGACCTTCGTATTGACGATGAAACACAGAAATTGCATCGGAATTAAATACAAAAGGCACAATGCCGACTTAAGTACAAAAAGACTGACTCTTCTTACTGTCTATGTTTTGAAAAATTCCTGTGACACTAGTTATAGATTCCGAATGCTTCACTTCAGGTTTGCAGTATCCCTGTGAGCTTCTTATTGACGATGAAACACAGAAATTGCATCAGAATTATATACAAAAGGCACAATGCCGACTTAAGTACAAGAGGACTGACTCTTCTTATTGCCTATGTTTTGAACCATTCCTGTGACACTAGTTATAGATTCCGATGCTTCACTTCAGGTTTACTGTATCCCTCTGACCTTCTTATTGACGATCAAACACAGAAAATTCATCGGAATTAAATAGAAAAGGCACAATGCCGGCTCAAGTACAAGAAGACCGGCTCTTCTTACTGTCTATGTTTTGAACCTTTCCTGTGACGCTAGTTATAGATTCCGATGCTTCACTTCAGCTTTACTGTATCCAGCTGACCTTCTTATTGACGATGAAGCACTGAAATTGCATCGGAATTATATACAAAAGGCACAATGCCGACTTAAGTACAAGAAGACTGACTCTTCTTACTGTCTATGTTTTGAACCATTCCTGTGACACTAGTTAAAGGTTTCGATGCTTCACTTCAGGTTTACAGTATCCCTCTGACCTTCTTATTGACGATGAAACACAGAAATTGCATCTTAATTAAATCCAAAGGCACAATGCCGACTTCGTGACAAGAACACTGACTCTTCTTACTGTCTATGTTTTGAACCATTCCTGTGACACTAGTTATAGATTCCGATGCTTCACTTCAGGTTTACTGCATCCCTCTGACCTTCGTATTGACGATGAAACACAGAAATTGCATCGGAATTAAATACAAAAGGCACAATACCAACTTAAGTACATGAAGACTGACTCCTCTTACTGTCTATGTTTTGAACCATTCCTGTGACACTACTTATAGATTCCGATGCTTCACTTCAGGTTTACCGTATCCCTCTGAGACTCTTATTGAAGATGAAACACAGAAGTTGCAACCGAATTAAGTACAAAAGGCACAATTCCGACCCAAGTTCAAGAAGACTGGCGCTTCTTACTGTCTATGTTTTGAACCATTTCTGTGACACTAGTTATAGTTTCGGATGCTTCCCTTCAGGTTTACTGTATCCCTCAGACCTTCTTATTGACGAAGAGACACAGAAATTGCACCGTAATTATATTCAAAAGTCCCAATGCCGACTTAAGTACAAGAAAACTGACTCTTCTTACTGTCTATGTTTAAACCATTCCTGTGACACTAGTTATAGATTCCGATGCTTCACTTCAGGTTCACTGTATCCCTCTGACATTCTTATTGACGATTAAACACGTAAATTGCATCGGAATTAAATACAAAAGGCACAATGCCGACTCAAGTACAAGAAGACTGGCTCTTCTTACTAACTATGTTATGAACCATTTCTGTTACACTAGTTATAGATTCCGATGGTTTACTTCAGGTTTACTGTATCCCTCTGACCTTCTTAATGACGAAGAAACACAGATATTGCATCGGAATTAAATACAAAAAGCACAATGCCGACTTAAGTACAAGAAGACTGACCCTACTTACTGTCTATGTTTTGAACGATTCCTGTGACACTAGTTATAGATTCCGATGCTTCACTTCAGGTTTACTGTATCCCTCTGACCTTCGTATTGACGATGAAACACAGAAATTGCATCGGAATTAAATACAAAAGGCACAAAGCCGACTTAAGTTCAAAAAGACTGACTCTTCTTACTGTCTATGTTTTGAACCATGCCTGTGACACTAGTCATAGATTCTGATGCTTCACTTCAGGTTTACTGTATCCCTCCGACCTTCTTATTGACGATGTAACACAGAAATTGAATCGGAATTAAATACAAAAGGCACAATGCCGACTCAAGTACAAGATGACTGGCTCTTCTTACTGTCTATGTTTTGAACCATTTCTGTGACACTAGTTATAGATTCCGATGCTTAACTTCAGGTTTACTGTATCCCTCTGACCATCTTATTGACGAAGAAACACAGATATTGCATCGGATTAAATACAAATGGCACAATGCCGACTTAAGTACAAGGAGACTGACCCTTTTTAAAGTCTATGTCTAGAACCATTCCTGTGGCACTAGTTATAGATTCCGATGCTTCACTTCAGGTTTACTGTATCTCTCTGACCTTCGTATTGACAATGAAACACAGAAATTGCATCGGAATTAAATACAAAAGGCACAATGCCGACTTAAGTACAAGAAGACTGACCCTTCTTACTGTTCATGTTTTGAACGATTCCTGTGACACTAGTTATAGATTCCGATGCTTCACATCAGGTTTACTGTATCCCTCTGACCTTCGTATTGACGATGAAACACAGAAATAGCATCGGAATTAAATACAAAAGGCACAAAGCCGACTTAAGTACAAAAAGACTGACTCTTCTTACTGTCTATGTTTTGAACCATTCCTGTGACACTAGTCATAGATTCCGATGCTTCACTTCAGGTTTACTGTATCCCTCCGACCTTCTTATTAACGATGAAACACAGAAATTGCATCGGAATTAAATACAAAAGGCACAATGCCGGCTTAAGTACGAGATAAATGACTCTTCTTACTGACTATGATTTGAACCATTCCTGTGACACTAGTTATAGATTCCGATGCTTCACTTCAGGTTTACTGTATCCCTCTGAGCTTCTTGTTGACGATGAAACACAGAAATTGCATCGGAATCATATACAAAAGGCACAATGCCGACTTAAGGACAAGAAGACTGACTATTCTTACTCTCTATGTTTTGAATCAATCCTGTGACACTAGTTATAGATTCCGATGCTTCACTTTAGGTTTACTGTATCCCTTTCACCTTTTTTATTGACGAAGAAACACAGAAATTGCATCTTAATTAAATACAAAAAGCACAATGGCGACTTAAGTACAAGAAGACTGCTTCTTCTTACTGTCTATGTTTTGAACCATTCCTGTGACACTACTTATAGATTCCGATGCTTCACTTCAGGTTTGCTGTATCCCTCGGACCTTCAGGTTTGCTGTATCCCTCGTACCTTATTATTGACGATCTAACACAGAAAATTCATCGGAATTAAATACAAAAGGTACAATGCCGACTTCAGTACAAGAACACTGACTATTCTTACTGACTATGTTTTGAACCATTCCTGTGACACTAGTTATAGATTCCGATGCTTCACTTCAGGTTTACTGTATCCCTCTGACTTTCTTATTGACGATGTAACACAGAAATTGCATCGGAATTAAATACAAAAGGCACAATGCCGACTCAAGTACAAGAAGACTGGCTCTTCTTACTGTCTATGTGTTGAACCATTCCTGTGACACTAGTTATAGATTCCGATGCTTAACTTCAGGTTTACTGTATCCTTCTGACCTTCTTATTGACGAAGAAACACAGATATTGCATCGAATTAAATACAAAAGGCACAATGCCGACTTAAGTACAAGAAGACTGACCCTTCTTACTGTCTATGCTTTGAACCATTCCTGTGACACTAGTTGCAGATTCCGATGCTTCACTTCAGGTTTGCTGTATCCCTCGGACCTTCTTATTGACAATCAAACACAGAAAATTCACCGGAATTATATACAAAAGCCACAATGACGACTTCAGTACAAGAAGACTGGCTCTTCTTACTGTCTATTTTTTGAACCATTTCTGTGACACTAGTTATAGTTTCCGATGCTTCACTTCAGGTTTACTGTATACAGCTGACCTTATTGACGATGAAGCACAGACATTGCATCGGAATTATATACAAAAGGCACAATGCTGACTTAAGTACAAGAAGACTGACTCTTCTTACTGTCTATGTTTTGAACCATTCCTGTGACACTACTTAAAGATTTCGATGCTTCACTTCAGACTTACTGTATCCCTCTGACCTTCTTATTGACGATGAAACACAGGAATTGTATCTTAATTAAATACAAAAGGCACAATGCCGACTTCAGTACAAGAACACTAACTAATCTGCGGTCTATGGTTTGAACCATTCCTATGACACTAGTTATAGATTCCGATGCTTCACTTCAGGTTTACTGTATCCCTCTGACCATCCTATTGACGAAGAAACACAGATATTGCATCGGAATTAAATACAAAATGCAAAATGCCGACTCAAGTACAAGAAGACTGGCTCTTCTTACTAACTATGTTTTGAACCATTTCTGTGACACTAGTTATAGATTCCGATGCTTCACTTCAGGTTTACTGTATCCCTCTGACCTTCTTAATGACGAAGAAACACAGATATTGCATCGGAATTAAATACAAAAGGCACAATGCCGACTTAAGTACAAGAAGACTGACCCTCCTTACTGTCTATGTTTTGAACGATTCCTGTGACACTAGTTATAGATTCCGATGCTTTACTTCAGGTTTACTGTATGCCTCTGACCTTCGTATTGACGATCAAACACAGAAATTGCATCGGAATTAAATACAAAATGCACAAAGCCGACTTAAGCACAAAAAGACTGACGCTTCTTACTGTCTATGTTTTGAACCATTCCTGTGGAACTAGTCATAGATTCCGATGCTTCACTTCAGGTTTACTGTATCCCTCTGACCTTCTTATTAACGATGAAACCCAGAAATTGCATCGGAATTAAATTCAAAAGGCACAATGCCGACTTTAGTACAAGATAACTGACTCTTCTTACTGACTAAGTTTTGAACCATTCCTGTGACACTAGTTATAGATTCCGATGCTTCACTTCAGGTTTGCTGTATCCCTCGGACCTTCAGGTTTGCTGTATCCCTCGGACCTTCTTATTGACGATCAAACACAGAAAATTCATCGGAATTAAATACAAAAGGCACAATGCCGACTTCAGTACAAGAACACTGACTATTCTTACTGTCTATGTTTTGAACCATTGCTGTGACACTAGTTATAGATTCCGATGCTTCACTTCAGGTTTACTGTATCCCTCTGACCTTCTTATTGACGATGTAAACCAGAAATTGAATCGGAATTAAATACAAAAGCACAATGCCGACTCAAGTACAAGAAGACTGGCTCTTCTTACTGTCAATGTTTTGAACCATTTCGGTGACACTAGTTATAGATTCCGATGCTTAACTTCAGGTTTACTGTATCCCTCTGACTTTCTTATTGACGAAGAAACACAGATATTGCATCGGATTAAATACAAAAGGCACAATGCCGACTTAAGTACAAGAAGACTGACCCTTCTTACTGTCTATGTTTTGAACCATTCCTGTGACACTAGTTATAGATTTCGATGCTTCACTTCAGGTTTACTGTATCTCTCTGACCTTTGTATTGACGATGAAACACAGAAATTGCAACGGAATTAAATACAAAAAACACAATGCCGACTTAAGTACAAGATAACTGACTCTTCTTACTGTCTATGTTTTGAACGATACCTGTGACACTAGTTATAGATTCCGATGCTTCACATCGGGTTTACAGTATCCCTCTGACCTTCGTATTGACGATGAAACACAGAAATAGCATCGGAATAAAATACAAAAGGCACAAAGCCGACTTAAGTACAAAAAGACTGACTCTTCTTACTGTCTATGTTTTGAACCATTCCTGTGCCACTAGTCATAGATTCCGATGCTTCACTTCAGGTTTGCTGTATCCCTCTGGGCTTCTTATTGACGATGAAACACAGAAATTGCATCGGAATCATATACAAAAGGCACAATGTCGACTTAAGGACAAGAAGACTGACTATTCTTACTGTCTATGTTTTGAACCATTCCTGTGACACTACTTATAGATTCCGATGCTTCACTTCAGGTTTACTGTATCCCTCCGACCTTATTATTGACGATGAAACACAAACATTGCATCTTAATTAAATACAAAAGGCACAATGCCGACTTCAGTACAAGAACACTGACTCTTCTTACTGTCTATGGTTTGAACCATTCCTATGACACTAATTATAGATTCCGATGCTTCACTTCAGGTTTACTGTATCCCTCTGACGCTCTTATTGATTATGAAACACAGAAGTTGCATCCGAATTAAGTACAAAAGGCACAATTCCGACCCAAGTACAAGAAGACTGGCTCTTCTTACTGTCTATGTTGTGAACCATTCCTGTGACACTAGTTATAGATTCCGACGCTTCACTTAGAGTTTACTGTGTCCCTCTGACCTTCTTATTGACGAAGAAACACATAAATTGCATCGGAATTAAATACAAAACGCACAATGCCGACTCAAGTACAAGAAGACTGGCGCTTCCTACTGTCTATGTTTGAACCATCTCTGTGACACAAGTTATAGTTTCGGATGCTTCCCTTCAGGTTTACTGTATCCCTGTGACCTTCTTATTGACGATGAAACACAGAAATTGCATCGGAGTTAAATACAAAAGGCACAATGCCGACTAAAGTACAAGAAAACTGACTCTTCTTACTGTCTATGTTTTGAACCATTCCTGTGACACTAGTTATAGATTCCGATGCTTCACTTCAGGTTTACTGTATCCCTCTGACCCTCTTATTGACGATGAAACACGTAAATTGCATCGGAATTAAATACAAAAGGCACAATGCCGACTCAAGTACAAGAAGACTGGCTCTTCTTACTAACTATGCTGTGAACCATTTCTGTGACACTAGTTATAGGTTCCGATGCTTCACTTCAGGTTTACTGTATCCCTCTGACCTTCTTATTAACGATGAAACACAGAAATTGCCTCGGAATTAAATACAAAAGGCACAATGCCGACTTAAGTACAAGAAAACTGACTCTTCTTACTGACTATGTTTCGAACCATTCCTGTGACACTAGTTATAGATTCCGATGCTTCACTTCAGGTTTGCTATATCCCTCGAACCTTCAGGTTTGCTGTATCCCTCGTACCTTATTATTGACGATCTAACACAGAAAATTCATCGGAATTAAATACAAAAGGCACAAATCCGACTTAAGTACAAAAAGACTGACTCTTCTTACTGTCTATGTTTTGAACCATTCCTGTGACACTAGTCATAGATTCCGATGCTTCACTTCAGGTTTACTGTATCCCTCTGACCTTCTTATTGACGAAGAAACACAGAAATTGCATCGGAATTAAATACAAAAGGCACAATGCCGGCTTAAGTACGAGATAACTGACTCTTCTTACTGACTATGATTTGAACCATTCCTGTGACACTAGTTATAGATTCCGATGCTTCACTTCAGGTTTACTGTATCCCTCTGAGCTTCTTGTTGACGATGAAACACAGAAATTACATCGGAATCATATACAAAAGGCACAATGCCGACTTAAGGACAAGAAGACTGACTATTCTTACTGTCTATGTTTTGAATCATTCCTGTGACACTAGTTATAGATTCCGATGCTTCACTTTAGGTTTACTGTATCCCTTTCACCTTTTTTATTGACGAAGAAACACAGAAATTGCATCTTAATTAAATACAAAAAGCACAATGGCGACTTAAGTACAAGAAGACTGCTTCTTCTTACTGTCTATGTTTTGAACCATTCCTGTGACACTACTTATAGATTCCGATGCTTCACTTCAGGTTTGCTGTATCCCTCGGACCTTCAGGTTTGCTGTATCCCTCGTACCTTATTATTGACGATCTAACACAGAAAATTCATCGGAATTAAATACAAAAGGTACAATGCGGACTTCAGTACAAGAACACTGACTATTCTTACTGACTATGTTTTGAACCATTCCTTTGACACTAGTTATAGATTCCGATGCTTCACTTCAGGTTTACTGTATCCAGCTGACCTTATTGACGATGAAGCACAGACATTGCATCGGAATTAAATACAAAAGGCACAATGCCGACTTAAGTACAAAAAGACAGACTCTTCTTACTGTCTATGTTTTGAAAAATTCCTGTGACACCAGTTATAGATTCCGAATGCTTCACTTCAGGTTTGCAGTATCCCTGTGAGCTTCTTATTGACGATGAAACACAGAAATTGCATCAGAATTATATACAAAAGGCACAATGCCGACTTAAGTACAAGAGGACTGACTCTTCTTATTGCCTATGTTTTGAACCATTCCTGTGACACTAGTTATAGATTCCGATGCTTCACTTCAGGGTTTCTGTATCCCTTTCACCTTCTTATTGATGATGAAACACAGAAATTGCAACTTAATTAAATACAAAAGGCACAATGCCGACTTAAGTACAAGACACTGTCACTTCTTACTGTCTATGGTTTGAACCATTCCTGTGACACTAGTAATAGATTCCGATGCTTCACTTCAGGTTTACTGTATCCCTCTGACCTTCTTATTGACGATCAAACACAGAAAATTCATCGGAATTAAATAGAAAAGGCACAATGCCGGCTCAAGTACAAGAAGACCGGCTCTTCTTACTGTCTATGTTTTGAACCATTCCTGTGACGCTAGTTATAGATTCCGATGCTTCACTTCAGCTTTACTGTATCCAGCTGACCTTCTTATTGACGATGAAGCACTGAAATTGCATCGGAATTATATACAAAAGGCACAATGCCGACTTAAGTACAAGAAGACTGACTCTTCTTACTGTCTATGTTTTGAACCATTCCTGTGACACTAGTTAAAGGTTTCGATGCTTCACTTCAGGTTTACAGTATCCCTCTGACCTTCTTATTGACGATGAAACACAGAAATTGCATCTTAATTAAATACAAAAGGCACAATGCCGACTTCGTGACAAGAACATTAACCCATCTTACTGTCTATGGTTTGAACCATTCCTGTGACACTAGTGATAGATTCCGATGCTTCACTTCAGGTTTACTGTATCCCTCTGACCATCCTATTGACGAAGAAACACAGATATTGCATCGGAATTAAATGCAAAAGGCACAATGCCGACTTAAGTACACGAAGACTGACCCTCCTTACTGTCTATGTTTTGAACCAATCCTGTGACACTAGTTATAAATTCCGATGCTTCACTTCAGGTTTACAGTATCCCTCTGACCTTCTTATTGACGATGAAACACAGAAATTGCATCGGAATTAAATACAGAAGGCACAATGCCGACCTAAGTGCAAGAAAACTGACTGTTCTTACTGTTTATGTTTTGAACCATTCCTGTGACACTAGTTATAGATTCCGTTCCTTCATTTCAGGTTTTTTGTATCCCTGTGACCTTCTTATTGACGATGAAACGCAGAAACTGCATCGGAATTAAATACAAAAGGCACAATGCCGACTTACGTACAAGAAAACTGACTCTTCTTACTGTCCATGATTCGAACCATTGCTGTTACACTAGTTATAGATTCCGATGCTTCACTTCAGGTTTACTGTATCCCTCTGACCTACTTATTGACGATGAAACACGTAAATAGCATCGGAATTAAATACAAAAGGCACAATGCCGACTTAAGCACAAGAAGAGTGACTCTTCTTACTGTCTATGTTTTGAGCCATTCCTGTGACACTAGTTATAGATTCCGATGCTTCACGTCAGGTTTACTGTATCCCTCTGACGCTCTTATTGACGATGAAACACAGAAATAGCATCGGAATTAAATACAAAAGGCAGAATGCCGACTCAAGTACAAGAAGACAGTCTCTTCTTACTGTCTATGTTTTGAACCATTCTGTGACACTAGTTATAGATTCCGATGCTTCAATTCAGGTTTACTGTATCCCTCTGACGTTCTTATTGACGATGAAACACAGAAATTGCATCTTAATTAAATACAAAAGGCACAATGCCGACTAAAGTACAAGAAGACTGATTCTTCTTACTGTCTATGGTTTGAACCATTCCTGTGACACTAGTAAAGATTCCGATGCTTCACTTCAGGTTTACTGTATCCAGCTGACCATCTTATTGACGATGAAAACCAGAAATTGCATCTTAATTAAATACAAAAGGCACAATGCCGACTTCAGTACAAGAACACTAACTCATCTTACTGTCTATGGTTTGAACCATTCCTGTGACGCTAGTTATAGATTCCGATGTTTCACTTCAGGTTTACTGTATCCCTCAGACCTTCTTATTGACGAAGAGACACAGAAATTGCACCGTAATTATAGTCAAAAGATTCAATGCCAACGTAAGTACAAGAAAACTGACTCTTCTTACTGTCAATGTTTTGAACCATTCCTGTTACACTAGATATAGATTCCGATGCTTCACTTCAGCTTTACTGTATCCCTGTGACCTTCTTATTGACGATGAAACTCAGAAATTGCATCGGAGTTAAATACAAAAGGCACAATGCCGACTTAAGTACAAGATAACTGACTCTTCTTACTGACTATGTTTTGAACCATTCCTGTGACACTATTTATAGATTCCGATGCTTCACTTCAGGTTTGCTGTATCCCTCGGACCTTCAGGTTTGCTGTATCCCTCGGACCTTCTTATTGACGATCAAACACAGAAAATTCATCGGAATTAAATACAAAAGGCACAATGCCGACATCAGTACAAGAACACTGACTATTCTTACTGTCTATGATTTGAACCATTCCTGTGACACTAGTTATAGATTCCGATGCTTCACTTCAGGTTTACTGTAGCCCTCTGACCTTCTTATTGAAGATGTAACACGGATCGGAATTAAATACAAAAGGCACAATGCCGACTCAAGTACAAGAAGACTGGCTCTTCTTACTGTCTATGTTTTGAACCATTTCTGTGACACTAGTTATAGATTCCGATGCTTAACTTCAGGTTTACTGTATCCCTCTGACCTTCTTATTGACGAAGAAACACAGATATTGCATCGGATTAAATACAAAAGGCACAATGCCGCCTTAAGTACAAGAAGTCTGACCTTTCTTACTGTCTATGTTTTGAACCATTCCTGTGACACTAGTTATAGATTCCGATGCTTCACTTCAGGTTTACTGCATCCCTCTGACCTTCTTATTGACGATGAAACTCAGAAATTGCATCGGAGTTAAATACAAAAGGCACAATGCCGACTTAAGTATAAGAAAACTGACTCTTCTTACTGTCTATGTTTTGAACCATTCCTGTGACACTAGTTATAGATTCCGATGCTTCACTTCAGGTTCACTGTATCCCTCTGACATTCTTATTGACGATGAAACACGTAAATTGCATCGGAATTAAATACAAAAGGCACAATGCCGACTCAAGTAGAAGAAGACTGGCTCTTCTTACTAACTATGTTTTGAACATATCTGTGACACTAGTTATAGATTCCGATGCTCCACTTCAGGTTTACTGTATCCCTCTGGCCTTCTTAATGACGAAGAAACACAGATATTGCATCGCAATTAAATACAAAAAGCACAATGCCGACTTAAGTACAAGAAGACTGACCCTTCTTACTGTCTATGTTTTGAACGATTCCTGTGACACTAGATATAGATTCCGGTGCTTCACTTCAGGTTTACTGTATCCCTCTGACCTTCGTATTGACGATGAAACACAGAAATTGCATCGGAATTAAATACAAAAGGCACAATGCCGACTTAAGTACAAGATAACTGACTCTTCTTACTGACTATGTTTTGAACCATTCCTGTGACACTAGTTATAGATTCCGATGCTTCACTTCTGGTTTACTGTATCCCTCTGACCTTCTTATTAACGATGAAACACAGAAATTGCATCGGAATTAAATACAAAAGGCACAATGCCGACTTAAGTACAAGATAAATGACTCTTCTTACTGACTATGTTTTGAACCATTCCTGTGACACTAGTTATAAATTCCGATGCTTCACTTCAGGTTTACTGTATCCCTCTGAGCTCCTTGTTGACGATGAAACACAGAAATTGCATCGGAATCATATACAAATGGCACAATGCCGACTTAAGGACAAGAAGACTGACTATTCTTACTGTCTATGTTTTGAATCATTCCTGTGCCACTAGTTACAGATTCCGATGCTTCACTTCAGGTTTACTGTATCCCTTTCACCTTTATATTGACGAAGAAACACAGAAATTGCATCTTAATTAAATACAAAAAGCACAATGGCGACTTAAGTACAAGAAGACTGACTCTTCTTACTGTCTATGTTTTGAACCATTCCTGTGACACTAGTTATAGATTCCGATGCTTCACATCAGGTTTACTGTATCCCTCTGACCTTCGTATTGACGATGAAACACAGAAATAGCATCGGAATTAAATACAAAAGGCACAAAGCCGACTTAAGTACAAAAAGACTGACTCTTCTTACTGTCTATGTTTTGAACCATTCCTGTGACACTAGTTATAGATTCCGATGCTTCACTTCAGGTTTGCTGTATCCCTCGGACCTTCTTATTGACGATCAAACACAGAAAATTCATCGGAATTATATACAAAAGCCACAATGCCGACTTCAGTACAAGAAGACTGGCTCTTCTTACTGTCTATTTTTGAACCTTTTCTGTGACACTAGTTATAGTTTCCGATGCTTCACTTCAGGTTTACTGTATCCCTCTGACCTTGTTTTTGACGATGAAACACGTAATTGCATCGGAATTAAATACAGAAGGCACAATGCCGACTTCAGTACAAGAACACTAACCCATCATACTGTCTATGGTTTGAACCATTCCTGTGACACTAGTTATAGATTCCGATGCTTCACTTCAGGTTTAGTGTATCCCTCTGACCTACCTATTGACGATGAAACACGTAAATTGCATCGGAATCATATACAAAGGGCACAATGCCGACTTAAGCACTTGAAGACTGACTCTTCTTACTGTCTATGCTTTGAACCAATTCTGTGACACTAGTTATAGATTCCGATGCTTCACTTCAGGTTTACTGTATCCCTCTGACCTTCCTATTGACGAAGAAACACAGATATTGCATCGGAATTAAATACAAAAGGCAAAATGCCGACTCAAGTACAAGAAGACTGGCTCTTCTTACTAACTATGTTTTGAACCATTTCTGTGACACTAGTTATAGATTCCGATGCTTCACTTCAGGTTTACTGTATCCCTCTGACCTTCTTAATGACGAAGAAACACAGATATTGCATCGGAATTAAATACAAAGGGCACAATGCCGACTTAAGTACAAGAAGACTGACCCTTCTTACTGTCTATGTTTTGAACGATTCCTGTGACACTAGTTATAGATTCCGATGCTTCACTTCAGGTTTGCTGTATCCCTCGGACCTTCAGGTTTGCTGTATCCCTCGTCGTTCTTATTGACGATCTAACACAGAAAATTCATCGGAATTAAATACAAAAGGCACAATGCCGACTTCAGTACAAAAAGACTGACTCTTCTTACTGTCTATGTTTTGAACCATTCCTGTGACACTAGTCATAGATTCCGATGCTTCACTTCAGGTTTACAGTATCCCTCTGACCTTCTTATTAACGATGAAACACAGAAATTGCATCGGAATTAAATACAAAAGGCACAATGCCGACTTAACTACAAGATAACTGACTCTTCTTACTGACTATGTTTTGAACCATTCCTGTGACACTAGTTATAGATTCCGATGCTTCACTTCAGGTTTGCTGTATCCCTCGGACCTTCAGGTTTGCTGTATCCCTCGGACCTTCTTATTGACGATCAAACACAGAAAATTCATCGGAATTAAATACAAAAGGCACAATGCCGACTTCAGTACAAAAAGACTGACCCTTCTTACTGTCTATGTTTTGAACCATTCCTGTGACAGTAGTCATAGATTCCGATGCTTCACTTCAGGTTTACTGTATCCCTCTGACCTTCTTATTAACGATGAAACACAGAAATTGCATCGGAATTAAATACAAAAGGCACAATGCCGACTTAAGTACAAGATAAATGACTCTTCTTACTGACAATGTTTTGAACCATTCCTGTGACACTAGTTATAGATTCCGATGCTTCACTTCTGGTTTGCTGTATCCCTCGGACCTTCTTATTGACGATCAAACACAGAAAATTCATCGGAATTAAATACAAAAGGCACAATGCCGACTTCAGTACAAGAACACTGACTATTCTTACTCTCTATGTTTGAACCATTCCTGTGACACTAGTTATAGATTCCGATGCTTCACTTCAGGTTTACTGTATCCCTCTGACCTTCTTATTGACGATGTAACACAGAAATTGCATCGGAATTAAATACAAAAGGCACAATGCCGACTCAAGTACAAGAAGACTGGCTCTTCTTACTGTCTATGTTTTGAACCATTTCTGTGACACTAGTTATAGATTCCGATGCTTAACTTCAGGTTTACTGTATCCCTCTGACCATCTTATTGACGAAGAAACACAGACATTGCATCGGATTAAATACAAAAGGCACAATGCCGACTTAAGTACAAGGAGACTGACCCTTCTTAAAGTCTATGTCTTGAACCATTCCTGTGACACTAGTTATAGATTCCGATGCTTCACTTCAGGTTTACTGTATCTCTCTGACCTTCGTATTGACAATGAAACACAGAAATTGCATCGGAATTAAATACAAAAGGCACAATGCCGACTAAGGTACAAGAAGACTGACCCTTCTTACTGTCTATGTTTTGAACGATTCCTGTGACACTAGTTATAGATTCCGATGCTTCACATCAGGTTTACTGTATCCCTCTGACCTTCGTATTGACGATGAAACACAGAAATAGCATCGGAATTAAATACAAAAGGCACAATGCCGGCTTAAGTACAAGATAACTGACTCTTCTTACTGACTATGATTTGAACCATTCCTGTGACACTAGTTATAGATTCCGATGCTTCACTTCAGGTTTACTGTATCCCTCTGAGCTTCTTGTTGACGATGAAACACAGAAATTGCATCGGAATCATATACAAATGGCACAATGCCGACTTAAGGACAAGAAGACTGACTATTCCTACTGTCTATGTTTTGAATCATTCCTGTGACACTAGTTATAGATTCCGATGCTTCACTTCAGGTTTTCTGTATCCCTTTCACCTTTTTATTGATGAAGAAACACAGATTTTGCATCTTAATTAAATACAAAAAGCACAATGGCGACTTAAGTACAAGAAGACTGCTTCTTCTTACTGTCTATGTTTTGAACCATTCCTGTGACACTACTTATAGATTCCGATGCTTCACTTCAGGTTTACTGTATCCCTCTGACCTTATTATTGACGATGAAACAGAAACATTGCATCTTAATTAAATACAAAAGGCACAATGCCGACTTCAGTACAAGATCACTGACTATTCTTATTGTCTATATTTTGAACCATTCCTGTGACACTAGTTATAGATTCTGATGCTTCACTTCAGCTTTACTGCATCCCTCTGACCTTCGTATTGACGATGAAACACAGAAATTGCATCGGAATTAAATACAAAAGGCACAGTGGCGACTTAAGTACAAGAAGACTGACTCCTCTTACTGTCTATGTTTTGAACGATTCCTGTGACACTAGTTATAGATTCCGATGCTTCACTTCAGGTTTACTGTATCCCTCTGACCTTCGTATTGACGATGAAACACAGAAATTGCATCGGAATTAAATACAAAAGGCACAAAGCCGACTTAAGTACAAAAAGACTGACTCTTCTTACTGTCTATGTTTTGAACCATTCCTGTGGAACACAGATATTGCATCGGAATTAAATACAAAAGGCAAAATGCCGACTCAAGTACAAGAAGACTGGCTCTTCTTACTAACTATGTTTTGAACCATTTCTGTGACACTAGTTATAGATTCCGATGCTTCACTTCAGGTTTACTGTATCCCTCTGACCTTCTTAATGACGAAGAAACACAGATATTGCATCGGAATTAAATACAAAGGGCACAATGCCGACTTAAGTACAAGAAGACTGACCCTTCTTACTGTCTATGTTTAGAAAGATTCCTGTGACACTAGTTATAGATTCCGATGCTTCACTTCAGGTTTGCTGTATCCCTCGGACCTTCAGGTTTGCTGTATCCCTCGGACCTTCTTATTGACGATCAAACACAGAAAATTCATCGGAATTAAATACAAAAGGCACAATGCCGACTTCAGTACAAAAAGACTGACCCTTCTTACTGTCTATGTTTTGAACCATTCCTGTGACAGTAGTCATAGATTCCGATGCTTCACTTCAGGTTTACTGTATCCCTCTGACCTTCTTATTAACGATGAAACACAGAAATTGCATCGGAATTAAATACAAAAGGCACAATTCCGACTTAAGTACAAGATAAATGACTCTTCTTACTGACAATGTTTTGAACCATTCCTGTGACACTAGTTATAGATTCCGATGCTTCACTTCTGGTTTGCTGTATCCCTCGGACCTTCAGGTTTGCTGTATCCCTCGGACCTTCTTATTGACGATCAAACACAGAAAATTCATCGGAATTAAATACAATAGGCACAATGCCGACTTCAGTACAAGAACACTGACTATTCTTACTCTCTATGTTTTGAACCATTCCTGTGACACTAGTTATAGATTCCGATGCTTCACTTCAGGTTTACTGTATCCCTCTGACCTTCTTATTGACGATGTAACACAGAAATTGCATCGGAATTAAATACAAAAGGCACAATGCCGACTCAAGTACAAGAAGACTGGCTCTTCTTACTGTCTATGTTTTGAACCATTTCTGTGACACTAGTTATAGATTCCGATGCTTAACTTCAGGTTTACTGTATCCCTCTGACCATCTTATTGACGAAGAAACACAGACATTGCATCGGATTAAATACAAAAGGCACAATGCCGACTTAAGTACAAGGAGACTGACCCTTCTTAAAGTCTATGTCTTGAACCATTCCTGTGACACTAGTTATAGATTCCGATGCTTCACTTCAGGTTTACTGTATCTCTCTGACCTTCGTATTGACAATGAAACACAGAAATTGCATCGGAATTAAATACAAAAGGCACAATGCCGACTTAAGTACAAGAAGACTGACCCTTCTTACTGTCTATGTTTTGAACGATTCCTGTGACACTAGTTATAGATTCCGATGCTTCACATCAGGTTTACTGTATCCCTCTGACCTTCGTATTGACGATGAAACACAGAAATAGCATCGGAATTAAATACAAAAGGCACAATGCCGGCTTAAGTACAAGATAACTGACTCTTCTTACTGACTATGATTTGAACCATTCCTGTGACACTAGTTATAGATTCCGATGCTTCACTTCAGGTTTTCTGTATCCCTCTGAGCTTCTTGTTGACGATGAAACACAGAAATTGCATCGGAATCATATACAAATGGCACAATGCCGACTTAAGGACAAGAAGACTGACTATTCTTACTGTCTATGTTTTGAATCATTCCTGTGACACTAGTTATAGATTCCGATGCTTCACTTCAGGTTTTCTGTATCCCTTTCACCTTTTTATTGATGAAGAAACACAGAAATTGCATCTTAATTAAATACAAAAATCACAATGGCGACTTAAGTACAAGAAGACTGCTTCTTCTTACTGTCTATGTTTTGAACCATTCCAGTGACACTACTTATAGATTCCGATGCTTCACTTCAGGTTTACTGTATCCCTCTGACCTTATTATTGACGATGAAACAGAAACATTGCATCTTAATTAAATACAAAATGCACAATGCCGACTTCAGTACAAGATCACTGACTATTCTTATTGTCTATATTTTGAACCATTCCTGTGACACTACTTATAGATTCTGATGCTTCACTTCAGCTTTACTGCATCCCTCTGACCTTCGTATTGACGATGAAACACAGAAATTGCATCGGAATTAAATACAAAAAGCACAGTGGCGACTTAAGTACAAGAAGACTGACTCCTCTTACTGTCTATGTTTTGAACCATTCCTGTGGAACTAGTCATAGATTCGATGCTTCACTTCAGGTTTACTGTATCCCTCTGACCTTCTTATTAACGATGAAACCCAGAAATTGCATCGGAATTAAATAGAAAAGGCAAAATGCCGACTTAAGTACAAGATAACTGACTCTTCTTACTGACTATGTTTTGAACCATACCTGTGACACTAGTTATAGATTCCGATGGCTCACTTCAGGTTTGCTGTATCCCTCGGACCTTCAGGTTTGCTGTATCCCTCGTCGTTCTTATCGACGATCTAACACAGAAAATTCATCGGAATTAAATACAAAAGGCACAATGCCGACTTCAGTACAAAAAGACTGACTCCTCTTACTGTCTATGTTTTGAACCATTCCTGTGACACTAGTCATAGATTCCGATGCTTCACTTCAGGTTTACTGTATCCCTCTGACCTTCTTATTAACGATGAAACACAGAAATTGCATCGGAATTAAATACAAAAGGCACAATGCCGGCTTAAGTACAAGATAAATGACTCTTCTTACTGACTATGTTTTGAACCATTCCTGTGACACTAGTTATAGATTCCGATGCTTCACTTCAGATTTGCTGTATCCCTCGGACCTTCAGGTTTGCTGTATCCCTCGGACCTTCTTATTGACGATCAAACACAGAAAATTCGTCTGAATTAAATACAAAAGGCACAATGCCGACTTCAGTACAAGAACACTGACTATTCTTACTGTCTATGTTTTGAACCATTCCTGTGACACTAGTTATAGATTCCGATGCTTCACTTCAGGTTTACTGTATCCCTCTGACCTTCTTATTGACGATGTAACACAGAAATTGCATCGGAATTAAATACAAAAGGCACAATGCCGACTCAAGTACAAGAAGAATGGCTCTTCTTACTGTCTATGTTTTGAACCATTTCTGTGACACTAGTTATAGATTCCGATGCTTAACTTCAGGTTTACTGTATCCCTCTGACCATCTTATTGACGAAGAAACACAGATATTGCATCGGATTAAATACAAAAGGCACAATGCCGACTTAAGTACAAGGAGACTGACCCTTCTTAAAGTCTATGTCTTGAACCATTCCTGTGACACTAGTTATAGATTCCGATGCTTCACTTCAGGTTTAGTGTAGCTCTCTGACCTTCGTATTGACAATGAAACACAGAAATTGCATCGGAATTAAATACAAAAGGCACAATGCCGACTTAAGTACAAGAAGACTGACCCTTCTTACTGTCTATGTTTTGAACGATTCCTGTGACACTAGTTATAGATTCCGATGCTTCACATCAGGTTTACTGTATCCCTCTGACCTTCGTATTGACGATGAAACACAGAAATAGCATCGGAATTAAATACAAAAGGCACAAAGCCGACTTAAGTACAAAAAGACTGACTCTTCTTACTGTCTATGTTTTGAACCATTCCTGTGACACTAGTCATAGATTCCGATGCTTCACTTCAGGTTTACTGTATCCCTCCGACCTTCTTATTAACGATGAAACACAGAAATTGCATCGGAATTAAATACAAAAGGCACAATGCCGGCTTAAGTACAAGATAACTGACTCTTCTTACTGACTATGATTTGAACCATTCCTGTGACACTAGTTATAGATTCCGATGCTTCACTTCAGGTTTACTGTATCCCTCTGAGCTTCTTGTTGACGATGAAACACAGAAATTGCATCGGAATCATATACAAATGGCACAATGCCGACTTAAGTACAAGAAGACTGACTATTCTTACTGTCCATGTTTTGAATCATTCCTGTGACACTAGTTACAGATTCCGCTGCTTCACTTCAGGTTTTCTGTATCCCTTTCACCTTTTTATTGATGAAGAAACACAGAAATTGCATCTTAATTAAATACAAAAAGCACAATGGCGACTTAAGTACAAGAAGACTGCTTCTTCTTACTGTCTATGTTTTGAACCATTCCTGTGACACTACTTATAGATTCCGATGCTTCACTTCAGGTTTACTGTATCCCTCTGACCTTATTATTGACGATGAAACAGAAACATTGCATCTTAATTAAATACAAAAGGCACAATGCCGACTTCAGTACAAGAACACTGACTATTCTTACTGTCTATATTTTGAACCATTCCTGTGACCCTAGTTATAGATTCTGATGCTTCACTTCAGCTTTACTGCATCCCTCTGACCTTCGTATTGACGATGAAACACAGAAATTGCATCGGAATTAAATACAAAAGGCACAGTGGCGACTTAAGTACAAGAAGACTGACTCCTCTTACTGTCTATGTTTTGAACCATTCCTGTGACACTACTTATAGATTCCGATGCTTCACTTCAGGTTTGCTGTATCCCTCGGACCTTCAGGTTTGCTGTATCCCTCGTACCCTATTATTGACGATCTAACACAGAAAATTCATCGGAATTAAATACAAAAGGCACAATGCCGACTCAAGTACAAGAAGACTGGCTCATCTTACTGTCTATGTTTTGAACCATTTCTGTGACACTAGTTATAGATTCCGATGCTTAACTTCAGGTTTACAGTATCCCTCTGACCATCTTATTGACGAAGAAACACAGATATTGCATCGGATTAAATACAAAAGGCACAATGCCGACTTAAGTACAAGGAGACTGACCCTTCTTAAAGTCTATGGCTTGAACCATTCCTGTGACACTAGTTATAGATTCCGATGCTTCACTTCAGGTTTACTGTATCTCTCTGACCTTCGTATTGACAATGAAACACAGAACTTGCATCGGAATTAAATACAAAAGGCACAATGCCGACTTAAGTACAAGAAGACTGACCCTTCTTACTGTCTATGTTTTGAACGATTCCTGTGAAACTAGTTATAGATTCCGATGCTTCACATCAGGTTTACTGTATCCCTCTGACCTTCGTATTGACGATGAAACACAGAAATAGCATCGGAATTAAATACAAAAGGCACAAAGCCGACTTAAGTACAAAAAGACTGACTCTTCTTACTGTCTATGTTTTGAACCATTCCTGTGACACTTGTCATAGATTCCGATGCTTCACTTCAGGTTTACTGTATCCCTCCGACCTTCTTATTAACGATGAAACACAGAAATTGCATCGGAATTATATACAAAAGGCACAATGCCGGCTTAAGTACAAGATAACTGACTCTTCTTACTGACTATGATTTGAACCATTCCTGTGACACTAGTTATAGATTCCGATGCTTCACTTCAGGTTTACTGTATCCCTCTGACCTACCTATTGACGATGAAACACGTAAATTGCATCGGAATCATATACAAAGGGCACAATGCCGACTTAAGCACAAGAAGACTGACTCTTCTTACTGTCTATGCTTTGAACCAATTCTGTGACACTAGTTATAGATTCCGATGCTTCACTTCAGGTTTACTGTATCCCTCTGACCTTCCTATTGACGAAGAAACACAGATATTGCATCGGAATTAAATACAAAAGGCAAAATGCCGACTCAAGTACAAGAAGACTGGCTCTTCTTACTAACTATGTTTTGAACCATTTCTGTGACACTAGTTATAGATTCCGATGCTTCACTTCAGGTTTACTGTATCCCTCTGACCTTCTTAATGACGAAGAAACACAGATATTGCATCGGAATTAAATACAAAAGGCACAATGCCGACTTAAGTACAAGAAGACTGACAGTTCTTACTGTCTATGTTTTGAACGATTCCTGTGACACTAGTTATAGATTCCGATGCTTCACTTCAGGTTTACTGTATCCCTCTGACCTTCGTATTGACGATGAAACACAGAAATTGCATCGGAATTAAATACAAAAGGCACAAAGCCGACTTAAGTACAAAAAGACTGACTCTTCTTACTGTCTATGTTTTGAACCATTCCTGTGGAACTAGTCATAGATTCGATGCTTCACTTCAGGTTTACTGTATCCCTCTGACCTTCTTATTAACGATGAAACCCAGAAATTGCATCGGAATTAAATAGAAAAGGCAAAATGCCGACTTAAGTACAAGATAACTGACTCTTCTTACTGACTATGTTTTGAACCATACCTGTGACACTAGTTATAGATTCCGATGGCTCACTTCAGGTTTGCTGT